>NW_022103942.1:10619226-10631763 GCF_000313985.2 Echinops telfairi
AAAATAATAATTTATAAATTATCAAGGGCTCATGAGGGAGGGGAGAGCAGGGAGGGAGGGGAAAATGAGGACCTGATGCCAGGGGCTTAAGTGCAGAGCAAATGTTTTGAGAATGATGAGGGCAATGAATGTACAAATATGCTTTACACAATTATGGATTGTGATAAGAGTTGTATGAGCCCCTAAGAAAATGATTTTAAAAACACGAGCTGTTTTTAAACATTTAAGTATTTGAGGGAATTTTTAATATAAATTCAAAATGAAAAAAAAAAAAAGAATTGTCTTGACTGCCATGAGTTTGGTTGTCTTGGGTTTCATATGCATGTGAAAGTTGGACAAGGGGGAAAGAAAGACTAAAGAAGAATTAGTGCATTTGAATTCTGGTGCTGGTGAAGAATACTGAAAATACCATGGACTGCTGAAAGAACAAACAAATCTATCTTGGAAGAAGTACAACCAGAATGCTCATTAAAGGCAAGTTGGCGAGACTTTATCTTTTGAACTTTGGACATGTTTTCCGGAGCAATCAGTCCCTGGAAAAGGACGTAATGATTGGTAAGAATGAGGGGCAGTGAAACAAAAAAGAAGCTTTTTTTAAAATTAAAAGATCATTTTAATTAAATAATTAATTATGGAGCAACCAAAATGCTCCTTAGAAACGAGGATAGTGAGTCTTTTGCCTCACATACTTTGGATATATTTTCAGTAGGGTGTAGACCTTCCAGAAGGACACATGTCTGATAAAGTGAAAGGAGAGTGAAAAAAGGAGGCCCCTCATAGAGACTAATGGACGTGGTGGCTGCAACAAAGAGCTCAAACAGGAGAGATTGGGAGGGTGGTGGGGGAATAACTAATGCTTTCTTCTGTTGTACTTAAGGTCTCTGAATTGGAACTCACAGGATGGCATTTAGCAATAACAGTAACAGCTTATTCACCACATAAATGAAACTTCTATGATGTTATTTTCTGAGCCTTAATGAGTAACAGCCATTGTTACTTTATTGCCTACTTTCAGTCTTTCCAGCCTAACATAGTGCTATTTCTCTAGTTAACATTTGCCTTTATAATAGATTTTAGATTGTTCATTAGAGTGGAAAAATAGAACTACCATGCTTTGACTTTCCATGTATGTTTCGATAACAAAGTCAAATAAAATTTGAGATTTGCCTCCCTCCCTTTAATTTTTAAATTCTTCATGGCTGTCACCAGGAGTGAGATATGATTCATAAATATACAAATCTCCTGTTCCCACAACCCTTTTCCAAAAAAGTCAGTATTCATATAATATGAATCCTCCACAATTACACCTTTCTTCTGGCATTATTTAGAAGATTCTTGCTTTTTTATGACCAACATATACCATATCTTACCTCGAGATTTTTTATGATGGGTATTTCCTAAATTTACCTTACTGGGTACCTCTTAGGGTAAAGGAATAAACACGTAGTTCAAAAACAGTAAATCTGTACCCCTTTTCCCTTATTTGTATACTTTTCTTGCACATTAGGAATCATCTTAAGATTTTCACTTTATTTTGAACTAGTCTGGTCCTTTACATCTAGTTTTTCTTCAGGCTTACTTACTATATCTATGACTTTAGGAGAGGTTACGGGTATAATTTTGACATTTTTTTGGTGATAAAGTTGTTCCTAAAGCGTGTAGCTTTGGTTGGCTCTACCATACCAAGGCTACAGCTTACAAAATAAGATGGTCAGAAATAATGATGCTTTTAATGGGAAATGAGTGCGAGAATATTCTGTACGGGTATTCATTCCTTTCTGACGTGGTTCTTTTAGAACTGTTTTCTATATTAAAGAAGTGCTAGTAACTCAGCGATTACGTTTGTAATGACTCGCCAACCACTCTGGAGGAAAGATGTGACAATCCACTTCTACAAAGATTATAGCCTTGGAAAACTAAGCATATTTCTACTCTGTCCTATCGTTTTCCTTTGAGTTGGAATTAACTTGATGGCAGTGGTTGCTTTGTTTTTGGTTAGCTATAAAAAGTATGGTTGAACAACAAAACTTGCAATTGATTAAAATTTTAATTTTAATGTCTTTCATTTAAATATATAAGTATATATTACACTTGTATGCTATATTTATGAATAAAGTTTAAAAATTTATCTCTACTACAACTATTTCAATTTCATCAAGATGTTATTTATGAAAACTATTATTGCATTCTGTAATACTGCTGCAATTCAATACTGTAACTTCATGATACTATAATCACTTTAGAGACCATCAATGCATGAATAAATAATCTATTTCCTAACAAAGTATGATTAAGCTAAATAAGAGATACAGCTAAACACTCATGTCATGATTCTGCTTATTGCTTATATTTGTTTTTCATTTTGTTTTGTTTTTGAGACAGTACTTTCATATTGTGTTAGGAAAATGATATACCTCTGTGCATCTTTTCTAGAGCAATTATATAAATATAAGCAAGGGATCACTTAAAAACCATATAATAATGTTTTTTCATTACTGCCACAAACTCACGTATTATCAAGATGTATTAACATTATTTTTATAGAACTATATTCCTAAATAGTAACAAATAGGAATATTTTACAAATATAACTTATAAAAATTATTTTTATTCTTACTTATAATTTTAAAAAGCCACTGTCTGTAAGTTAGTTTCAAATCCATCAAAATTATGAATTTTCTGATCAATGACAAATTCAAAGAAATCATGTTATAATATTTCTGATCATCAATCATTATGATGTCCAAAGTTCTTTACCTTTATTTACTTATGAAATTATTTAAACAAATAGAAAAGTATAGAAGATAATATATTGAAAATATATTAACATTTTCTCATATTTGTTTCATATTTCTTAAAAGCAATCAGACAATAAATAAATAAATAAATAAATAAAGAATCAGCCATCACAGTTATGTTAGAAGCTCCGTATCCTTATCCTTTACACTTGACTCTCTTGGACTCCCTTGAACTTGGTGTATTTCATTAAATACATGATTTCATATTTCAAAAGCATATGTGCTTCATATTTTATCCATAATTTATGTGTATAGGTTTTAGACATAGTAAACTTATGTTCCTTATTTTAATGACAAATGATATATTCTCCACCTGGTGAAAATCCAACCCATGTCCACAGTCATCCTTACAACACATTTACATCCTATGTAATAATCCAGAATATATTACTATGTAATATAAAACTTTTACCAAATAAATAGCTAATAATTGTAAAATTTCATTAACTCTAGTGAGTATATTTGTGTGCAGTTACTCAATAATAATATTGTGAAGTTCCAGAAGCAAATTACATAGTCTTCTTAGACTATAACAAACATGACATAATATTAAAATGCTAAAGATAATTTCTAAATTGATCATGCGTTTTTAATAGTCAAAAGCTCTAGAAAAAAGGAAGCATTCACAAGGGGCAAAATTGTCAGGGGCAGTTTAAGGAAGATGATTGTGATGACTCAAATATTTAGCATTGTGAGAACAGACTAGACCCTATTCTGAGAAAAGCGGCAGTATAATGATGCAATACACTATAATTTCTCACGAGGACTCATGCACAACCTTAATGGTATAGTTTTGGATTATGGTAACATAATTTTTATTTAGAGAGCAACTTTTAAGTAAAAATTTAGTGAATAGACTGGGCTCTTAAAGGCTTGAAGATAAACAAGCGGCCATACAGCTGAGAAGCATCAAAGCCCACATGGAAGAAGCACACCAGACTGTCTCACCACGAAGTGTAGAAGGGACCAGTTATCAGACATCAAATAACTAAAAATCAGATCAGTGGGTGCCTACCTTCCTGATATGATCACTGTAGACAAATGTGTGCATATGCAAATGTGGTGAAGAAAGCTGCTGGTGCCCGGCTATCAAAACATATAGCATCTGGGGTCTTAAAGACTTGAAGATAAACAAGCAGCCAACTAGCTCAGAACCAACAAAGCCAAAATGGAAGAAGCACACCAGCCTGTGTGACCACGAGCTGTCTAAGGGATCAGGTATCAAGCATCAAAGAACCAAAAATCATATCATTGTACAGGTGGGTGAGTGCAGAGTGGAGACTCAAAGCCCATCGGTAGGCAACTGGACACCCCCTTACTGAAGGGTTGTGGGGAGGAGATGAACCAATCAGGGTGTAGGGTAGCAATGATGAAGCATATAACTTTTCTCTAGTTCTTGAATGCTTCCCCCCACCACCACCACTATCATGATCCTAATTCTGCCTTACAAATCTGGCTAGACCAGAGGATGTACATTGATACTGATAGCAGCTGGAAACACAGGGAATCCAGGACAGATGACTCCTTCAGGACCAGTGGTGAGAGGGGTGAGGCCTGGAGGGTGGAGGGAATGTGGAGTAGAAAGGGGGAACTGATTACAAAAATCTACATATGGCCTCCTCCCTGGGGGATGGACAGCAGAGAAGAGGGCGGGGGGGGGGGGAGACATCGGACAATGTAACTTATGACAAAACAATAATGATTTGTGAATTATGGAGGGTTCATGAGGGAGCGGGGAGTGGGGAGGGAGGGGGGAAATGGGCAGCTGATATCAGGGCTAGAGTAGAAGGCAAATATTTTGAGACTGATGAGGGCAGTGAATGTACATATGTGCTTGGCACAATGGATGTATGTATGGATTGTGATAAGAATTGTATGAGCCCCCAATAATATAATTTTTAAAAATTTAGTGACTAGATAGTGAAAATTTATATAGCAGTAGATATCTCTGTATGCATAAAGTACTGCACACATATGTATATATTTATATCTATCCACATATGTCTATATAGCTAAAATAATATGTTGAGTGATTTCACAAATTTTAATTAAATAGTATCTTGCAGTATGCAGTGCTATGTAACAATATGGATATAAGTAAGAAGAGTGCCTGTCTTTATTAAAGTGTAAATAAAAATAAAAAATGAAGACTACCTGTGCATGGAATTACATAACAAGAAAAGCAAGGCATTGGAGAACATTGATTTCAGGCTCTTCATACCTTATACTAATTTGGGAGATATAGAGGATGAAATACAGAGGGACCACAAAGTTTGATAAAGGTGTTTCAAAGTGCTTGAGTTTGATATTAGGAGATGAGTAGACTAACGTTTGTTACATTATTAAAAGTAAATGAACAAGTAAATAAAATCAAATCAAAGAAGCTATGAACCAATGATGAGGATATGCTATTAGTCAGGAAATTTTGTTTGATCTAATGATGTGCATGTGAAGTAGAAAGAGGAAAAGGAAGACAAATATGAGAGACAGAGAGAGATAAAAGTATTTCACCATGTATGAACTATATCAACTAGGTAGAGTTTCACTTATTCTTATTCAAGTGAAAATCCCATTCTGTGCCAGTGAACACATTTTGCAATGTAGCAGGGAAAAAGAGGCTTTCATTGGGTTAGCACTGGGGCATTCATAAATCAGAGCACCCTTGTCATGTCACAACTGTGTGACCCAGGTCTCATTCTCTGTAGATGCAGGGATCATAAATTTGTTGTTTTAGTAGTTAAGAAAAAGGCATGAACCTAATGCTGAAAGCTGAGCCATCACCGTTTTATCCAGCAATATATTACAAGTACAAAGTTTAGTTAGAATCATCTGCATCTCTTGATTCTGTAGATGCCATTTTTTTTGGTTCTGTAGTATACGGCATGTAATTTTTTGAATGTCATTCACATGCCATATTATTTATAATCAAATTTTTCACATTTATGCAAGTTGATACCAAAAGTGGAAGCATCTTCATTATACTCGAAGCATGCTCCTAAATCTTTGTGAAAATTGAGATTCAGAAATTTTATTAGGACCTTTAAAATTCATAAGTTAGAAGTTTATGCTTTTCTACTGTTTTATCTTAGAAAGATCAAAACATGCATAGCAAAAGCATAGCTCCTCTTTTGCATTTTTCATCAGCAAGAATTTTTCACTTCTCTATAGAATGCCACACTCTTAAAGAGGGAAATATTCCAGTGATTTATTTTTCATTTAACGCACAAAACTTTTCATTTTAATGAGCCTATAAAAACTGTCTTAAGAAGCCATAGGACTGTTAGACTTCTCATATACTAAAGAAATGGAAACCTGAAATGTGCCAAACTAATTATTACACAATTTAAGTTGACTAGAGTTACTCTTTTTTAGACAACTGGATTAAAATGTGACTTTATATCGGAATGATATATTTTACTTTCCAGTAGAACACGAAAAAGTGTGAGCATAACACTCGAAAGCTTAGCCATCGTTGTCTTACCACCAGTTCTTAACCCAAAGGTTATACTCTGAAGATCTGTTTCTCTCTGAGAAAGATGGGTTGTAAATATTGGATGATTTTAAAATATTGTTTTCTGTTAGGCCCTATATCCCGATCTTGATGGAGTCAAATGCATATGAGCAGTTTCTAATTTGCCAAGATTAAGCACGGGGACATCAATTCTTTCTGCATTCCCCTTTGATATACTCATGATCACATCCTCCATTGGGGAAAAAGAAAGAACATTTTCAAAAAACACAAAGGGATTCAAGGAGGTAAACCTTATAGAATTAACCTCAAAAACACAGTCCTTCCTAGAAAGGAAAGGTGTGCTGATGGCACAATGTTCTGCTGACTGAAAGGTCAACAATTCCTTGTTCACCCAGGAAAGGACTTTTTTCATCAAATTTTTCAGAGCTGTGTACTTTATTTATGCAGACATTTATTGTGACATTTATCTGGTAAACTTGTTATTTTGTTATTATTTACTGGAATACCCACCTCTTTGTACTC
Organism: Echinops telfairi; assembly: GCF_000313985.2. Classification (NCBI taxonomy): domain Eukaryota; kingdom Metazoa; phylum Chordata; class Mammalia; order Afrosoricida; family Tenrecidae; genus Echinops; species Echinops telfairi. Next base: position 10,626,019 of record NW_022103942.1, read on the forward strand.
TATTTTCTTCTCAAAAGCATGTCACAGTTAACTCATTTTTTGTGTCAGAACCAATTAATCTCCTAATACTTGGAACATAGCATGTATTCAAATAAATTCTGTTTAATGAATAATTACTGATTAAATGCATATAATAAACTGTATTAACCATTACCATTTTAACTTGATTTTTAAAGTCACAAATTATATCAATCGAGTTGAGATAATTAGTTCATTTTTACTCTTTCATGGATTTTTACTTTCTAAGTGATCCATTGAAATTTGTAAGGCTTGAGTCCCATGCTATTCATGATGGGTGTTTAAGAAAATTAAATATACCACCATACCATCATATGCCAAAATGAACAAATTAGTCTTGAAAGAAGTACATGGGTGTCAGTAATAGCCAGCAGACCTTGCTGATCTTCACGTGGATGACTATTGCCCATGCCTGTTCCCACAATAGCTCACTTTAAGAAACTTTAGTGTCCTTAACTTTTAATTGGATTTTCTGGCTTCCAGGGAGCACAGTATTTTCATTATTAATATTTAGGCATGCTAACTTAAAATTTTTTTTAATACAATTGATTTCATATTTTTCTTTATGGTATGTGATCTTTCCATTTCTAAATGCATGAAAATGACTTTTGTCCAATACCTTCCTTGATGTTTGTTTCTCTTTTAGGTTTTTTTCCATATAGAATTTTTCCTATAATGTATGTAAATTTATCTTATTTTTCATTTGAAAGTTGAGTGTTGAAAAATAATTTACTGAGCAGTCTATAATATACATTTTTTGCGGTTTCAAAGGTTAAATTTTATTTTTCATAGTACATATCCTTAACTTACTATAACCTTTGTTTTAAAATAATAAGATATTTGTTTATTTATTTTATAACAATTTCATTGGCAGATACTTTGCATATGATTCAGTTCAATGTTTAAATACTTAAAAAGTGTTGTGCAGTCATCTCCATATCATGCTGATACTTTTCTTCATTCTTGTATCCACTGTCATTACTTCTCCATTGTCCCTGACCTCCCCTGTCATACCACTAAAGTTCTATTAATCTAGTTATTATTACTTTGGATTTAGTTATCCTGAATTTCTTTCTTTTTTTTTTTAACATTTTATTAGGGGCTCATACAACTGTCATCCCAATCCATACACACATCAATTGTGTAAAGCGCATTTGTACATCGTTTCTCAAAACATTTTTTCTCCACTTAAACCCCCGACATTAGGTCCTCATTTTTCCCCTCCCTCCCCGCTCCTCCCTCCCGCATGAGCCCTTGATAGTTTATAAATGGGTATTTTGTCATATCTTGCCCTGTCCGACGTCTCCCTTCATCCACTTTTTGGTTGTCTGTCCCCCAAGGAGGAGGTCACACACAGTTCCATGTGATCGGTTCCCTCTTTCCTACCCATTCTCCCTTTACCCTCCCTGTTTTGCCACTCACACCACTGGTCCTATAGGGCTCATCCGTCCTGGATTCCCTGTATTTTCAGTTCCTATCTGTACCAGTGTATCTCCTCTGGTCTAGCCAGTCTTGCAAGATAGAATTCGAGTCATGGTAGTGAATTTCATATAAAGAAAGTTATATGAAACCCCCCTAAAATCAGCCACAACAAAATAAAACACAGATAACCTTCAATTTAAAAGAAAGCAGAAAGTAATACAAACATTGTTATTGTTGTTGTTAGTTGCTGTTGAATCAGTTCTGCCTCATGATGACCCTGTAAACAATACAAGGAAATGCTGCCCAATCTTGCACCATCCTCCCAATTGTTCTTATGTTTGGGCCCATTGTTGCAGCCACTGTGTCAATCCTTCTTGCTGGGGATTTTTTTTTCTCTTTACCACTTCCCCTCTACTTTACCAAACAATTGTAGGGCATAGTCTCCTTGGCATCATGTCCAAAGACATGAGATGAAGTCTGGCCATCCTTGCTTGAAAGGCACATTAGAAGAAATTAAAATTGGATCAAAGGAGAAAGTATTAAAGTTTATGCTAGCTCTGTCTTGCAGTATCCCATTTTCCAATGTACTCTGTCTGAGGACAAAACTATTCACATATTTGGATGACAGTCTCAGAGAGTTCAGTGAAAAATTAGTCAATATGGGAACTCGGCACATGGATTTGGGGTTTTCCTTCTGCAAATTGGGTGCTCAGAATTTAAGGTCTAATACAATTGTCTGCTCTGGTGTTGGATTTTATTAATACAACCCTTGGATCAGATAGGCTGGAGTGCTTCTTCCTTGTGGACTTGGTTGACATTTCACTTAGACGGCTGCTTGTTTTAAAACAAACCTTTAAGACCCCAGGCACTATGCACTATTCTTTCTGATAATCAGGCACCGTCTGCTTTTTTCACCACATTTCGATATAACAGTGATCATTTCATGAACAGAAGTATCAAGCAGGGCCAAATCATTGGATCAAAATGTTCTTAAATTAGGACATGATTAAATGTGAGCTCAAATCCATTTATATATCTAAGGTTTATATATATATATTTCTGACTTTAAAGGCAACATTATCAGCTTGAGAAATAATGTAGGTAACCTGCAGGAGACTGTTGGGATTTAAAGTAATAGTGTAATGAATCTAGCCAATGGCATAGAGTTTAAATTAATATCAAGAAAAGGAAAACATATACATGTAGGAATGCTTATTAGACTAAGATACCTGGAATTTTCATGTATACAGATTAAAATGTTAAATGGCTGAACACTACTTGAGAACAAGTAGGGTTAGACAGAAGGCAAAACATTTATAATACTCATTCACTATGGCAAAACTCTGCCTAGACAACTGTAACAAAAAAGAAAAGGAAATATGAAAATAGCAAATATAGTATGCTGTCAACTAATGAACAGCTTTGAACAAGAGATTTGAACAGACATCCAATGATTTCCAAAACCAAGACATTGAGAAAGCAGTCATCTTCTTCCCACTAGGATGTTTCAGCTTTAAGTCCAAAGGAGAGTTTCAGTTTCTTTAATCTGCAACAGACATGTTTAAGATAAATTCAAGTTCATTTAGAGAAGTTTCCAGGTGGGATCCTTCTGATGTGGCCTATGATAATACTGTACCTTGAAAAGACAAACGGTAAACTCCAGGTAATGTATAACACAAGTCTTGGGTCATCAAGGGCAGAAAAAAAAATGGTCAAAAATGCATGGCTAGCAAAGTAGTGCGTGGATTCTCCCATTGGGAGGTCTATATAAGTAATGTTAAACATTATCTCCAGGGGCAGGACCGCCCCTCCCTAGTTTACTAACTAACAAAGGTGAATTCACCTTCTCTAAGACATACATATGACCAACCTCCATCTTAAATTTCCATTGAGGTTCACTGTACATATGGTAGAAGTGTCTATTAAATTGAGCTGACTGTGGGACAACACCATTTCACAGGAAATATTTGGTCCTCTTTCAGTCTCCACTAAATGAAAAATTGAATTCAGCTGAAGTGGAACCTCCTCTGCAGATGTGGTTTCTGAGGTATACAAATGAGAAAATGGTAAATGGTTCCTTAGCATTAGACAGACACGCCACAACATTGCTTGGGAGGACAGATTGAATGATTACATGACCTGGGAACAGATGCCAGACTTTGTCTTGGTGTTCATTCTTCTAGTATGGATCTCATACAATATTTGTCCTTTTGAAATTGATGATTTTCTTCAGCATAATGTTTTTGAGGTACATCCATGGCATAAGGTGCTTTGTGGTTTCATTAATGTTCTTTAGTGATACATAGTATTCCATTGTGTGTGTGTAGCAAAATTTAATTTTTTTAACTTTGTTTATTTTTTACAATTTCACCAACTACCATTCACATTGTATATATTTCAATAGTTCAATCACATTCATAAGAGCTGAGCAACCATTACGACAATCAATTCCAGGACATTTCTTCTTCCATGTACTCATTCTTGTTAGTTCCCCATTTCCTACAAGCCTCCCTTGTTATGTTCCTTTGAATCTATGACTCCAGCTGTCTGTATAGTTTTACCTAATCTGGGTTTCATATACAGAAAATCATACAAAATCAAGACAGAATACAAATAAATGGCCCAATGATAATACAATGAAACAAGCAAAAAAATAGCTGAATTGAAAACAGCAAAAAATATGAAAAACTGGAGCAATTATTAATTTGGTCAAGAAGGAGATCGATGACAGGGTGTCCCATTTTGACCTAACAGCAAATGCAGTTGTCCAGCCAAACAGCCTTGGTGGGGTAATGGTTAAACTTTGGGCTGTGTGGTCAGTAGTTGTTTCAAACAATCACCACTCCGCAGGAGAAAGAAGGGACTTTTTAACTCTCATAAACAGTCACAGCTTTCAGGAGCCCATAGTGGGCTTCCTATGAGTCGGCATTGACTCAATGTCAGTGAGTTTGGTTTGGTTTCAGATCCTGCAATGTCCTTGTTAACAAGGCCTTTCCTATCTCTGCTCTGTAGTCAGAGGGATTCACCAGAGGCATAATCTGCAAGGGACCCTGCAAATGGGTTTGGGGCTTTCACTGTCACCTGAACCCTTATGAAAATTGTGTGTTCAGAATTTAAGCTCCTACACCATGCTCACCTTTGAGTTTTTGGTTCACACATCTAGTGTGCTACTTTTATGTGGACTTAGTTGATGACTCCGTTAGATGGCTGCTTGTTAGACTTCAGACATCATCTGCTTTTTTTTTTTTACCACACTGTACCAAAGTTTCTTTATCCCTTCTTTTACTGGTGGGCTTTTTGGCTGTTCCAAACATCTTGTTATTGTGAAACAGTGGTGCAGTGAACCTGGAGGTGCACATGCTTATTCATGTTATGTGTCTCCATTGGTGTATATACCCAGCAGAAGAATTGCTGGGTCCTATGAAGTTTCTACCCCCAGTTGCTTGATGTTTTGACATATAGCTTTACATAGTGGTTGTACATGTTTACAGATCAGCCAGCTACCAGAACTGGATGAGAATTCCCATCTCTGCATACACTCTCGAGCATTTGCTGTTTTCTGTTTGTTTTTTTAAATACACTGTCATTGTCAGTGTAAGGTGATTTTTATCTCCTGGATAGCTAATGATCATGAGCATTTACTCATGTGTTTGTTAGCCATTTTAATGTCATTTTTGGTGAACTGTCTATGACATCTTTTGCCTATTTTTAATGTATTATTCATGTTCTATTTTGTTTTTCTAGTTGAGACATTGCAGTTTCTTATAGATTCTAGAGACTAGTCTCTTGTCTGTAGTGCTATTGATAAAGGTTTTTCCCCCAAAAGTAGGGTTTCTTTTTATTCTTTTGATGAAGATTTTTGATGCACATATGTGTCTTATTTTGAGTAGGTCCCACTCATCTATTTTCTGTTCCATTGTGTGTGTTTCCTTCATTTTGTTAGCTAGCATGTCTATGCCCAATACTAGGGAAGTTAAGTTTGTGCCTATGTTTTCTTTTTCTTTTCTTTTATCATTTTACTAGGGGCCCATACAACTCTTATCACAATCCATACATACATCAATCGTGTAAAGTACATTTTTATAGTCGTTGCCCTCATCGTTCTCAAAACATTTGCTCTCCACTTAAGCCCCTGGCAGCAGGTCCTCATTTTCCCCCTCCCTCCCCCCCCCTCCCTCATGAGCCCTTGATAATTTAAAAATTATTATTTTGTCATATCTTACACTGTCCGACGTCTCCCTTCACCCCCCTTTCTTTTATCCATCCCCCAGGGAGGAGGTCATATGTAGATCCTTGTAATCGGTT
>NW_022103942.1:10631863-10670447 GCF_000313985.2 Echinops telfairi
CCTGCCCTGTCCGATGTCTCCCTTCACCCATTTTTCTGTTGTCCATCCCCCAGGGAGGAGGTCACATATAGTTCCTTGTCATTGGTTCCCTCTTTCCTACCCACTCTCCCTCTACCCTCCCAGTATCACCACTCACACCACTGGTCCTATTTTTTCATTGATGGCCTTTATTCCTCTGAGATTTACATGTATGTCTTTGATCCATTTTGTGTTTGTTTTTGTACATGGGGTAAAGTATGAGCCGTATTTGATTCTTTTGTGGACGGATATCCAATTTTGCCAGCACCATTTGTTGAAGAGACTATCACCTTCCTCTTTAATGTTTGTTGGCTCTGTGTCAAACAGTAGTTGCTTGGATCCACAATTAAATGCTCATGAGAGCAGCAGCCAAGAGATCAAATGACAAGACCTCTTTAGAATTTTGAGGACAAAGATGGGCGTGACCCATGCCATGGTATTTTTAATAGCCTAATATGAATGTGAAAATTAGATATTGAATAAGGAAGACCAAAAAGAATCAATGCATTTGAGTTGTGGTGCTAGCAAATAACAAACAAATCTGTCTTGGAAGAAGTATGGTAAGAGTGCTCCTTATAGGCAAGAATGGTGAGCCTTCATCTTACATACTTTGGACATGTTACAAGGAGAGACCAGTCTCTGTAGAAAGAAAGATATCATGCTTGGTAAAGTACTAAAGCAGTGACAAAGAGGAAAACCCTTGTGGAGATGGATTGACACAGTGGCTACAACAAGGGGCTCAAGTTTAGGAACAATTGTCAGGATGGTGCAGGACGGTGCAGTGTTTCCTTTGGTTGTTCATAGGGTTTCTATGGGTCAGAAACATCTCAATAGCACCTAACAGGAACGTGGGATATCCTTCTGTTTATGCAGATCTCTCTCTCTCTCTCTCAAAAATATTCTGTACTTTTCTGTACAAGGCTTATTTTCTGGTTAGATTTATCCCTAAGTATTTCATCTTTTGTGTATCTATTATAAATGGTATTGTTTTATTGATGTCTTTTCCAGAGTTCCCTTCAATAGTATACAGAAATCTGATTTTTGCTTGTAAATCATGTATCCTGACACACATTTGTTTCCAACAATCTTTTAGTTGAGTCATTAGAGTTTTATACAAATAAAATCATATGACCTGCAAAAAGTGAGAGTTTTACTTTTTGCTTGAGCAACTGCTAAATTTCATGAATAAGAGATGAAAAGGGTGACATCAGAATAGAACCAAAAGGGGGAAAATGACATATTATTACAAAAGACAGACTCCAATAAATACGTAAAACAAGATGAAAATGTAAAATTTTCTAGAAATGCACCATATACCCAAATTAATATAGACTGATGTAGAAAGCCTCAGCAAACCTATAACAAAAGAAGAAATAGATCTGATTATTTTAAAATTTCCAACAACAACAACAAATGGCCAGGGCCAGGTGGCTTCAACAGAGAATTCTACCAAACATTCAGAGAAGAGTTGATACCAATTGCACACAATTTATTCCAGAATATAGGAAAGGTAAACAAACTCAAATTCATTTAATAATGTCAGCATAAACATGATATCAAATCCAGGCAAAGTTATTACCAAGATAGAAAAGTATGGGCTAATATCCCTTATGAACATAGATGTAAAAATTATCAACAAGATTGTGGCCAATAGAATCCAATAATACATAGACCCTCAACTTTATCAAATTGAAAAATTAGATTATATATTCTCTTCATTCTAACAAGTGTTCCAGGTTGGTAAATAAAATAGTTGACCTCCTAACCTTAGTTTTCAATATTTTGGATCTCTGCCTTTATGTCTATTCTCATACATTAGTGATTTAATCCATTCTTAAACTTTAATATATATATAAATAATATAATCAATTATGTATATTTATGATCCTTATATTTATTTCTTAAACAAAAGGACTAGTCCTCTGAATTCCAGATGGATATATCTGTCTGTTCATAGTTTATACTTGGCTGTCAAATAAACACCCCAATTTTACTATATCTTAAAATGAACTATTAATCCTTGGTTTCTCTTTTTCCCACCATTCATGGTTTCTTTGGTGTTTTAGTTGGTGTAACAGTTGTGTTGTTTATGTGTAGATCTCTTTATATTATATGTAAAATATAATACTCTGATATATATTGTACATGAAATAAGATCCATTAGGGCAGCTATGCACAAGAATGCAAAGTTGAATTTACATAATGGAGCCCAGGAGGTGAATGGAGGAAAAAGTTGGAGTTGCATATTGAGTAAAAGTACCAGAATTCACATAACACACAGTAAGCACATTGGCAGTGGTGTCTCAGCAATGGCAGAACATTATTAACATTATTAACCAATTAAAAACTACACATGATGAATATTATTCACCTTTGATATATGATTATAATGCTTTATTCCCAAGTTTGACTTTATGAAACTAAAGTGGTTTTTTAGATCATAATTTTACCATTTTAATCACAGATCAGATAAAAAGAACAGCATACACAAGCCTCCTCTAAAATGCATTTGTAGCCTAGAGAGCAAAGGGGCACAAGAGAAGGCTTTAAAATTGTAGCTCTTTTTTGGATCCCCCAAAGTGTTTTTGCACTTTTCTTCAATCAGACCTCTTCCTCAGGATTCATAATAACCTTTAAAATATCTGAGATTCCATTCTGGCCCAAGAAGCATGGAACACTGAAAAAAACATCGTCATTAATTCCACAGTCCTTTACTCATGAGGGAAATTGGATGTACCTGTTTAAGATTCTTCTGCCAAGTCTGATACACACAGCCAGCCCAGGAAGTATAGCCTTTCAGTTTTATCGCCTTATAAGCACTGTCTGCCACCTGTTTGGGAACCTCTGTCTACCGTTCCTTATCTCAATCAGGGCCTAGAGCAGAGCACAGGTTTTCAGGGAGATATCTGCAACATTCACCCCACTCCAAACAGGCACACTAAAGTGTCCATGCTCCCCAAGGACCCCATCCATGACAGTTAAATAAGTGAACCCCCCAATTTCTCTCCCATTAGGTAACAGAACCTTGCACAATCCAGATTGAAACCATCTCCAATAATGCTATTTTGTTAGTCCAGGTAGACCAGAGTAACAAATTCATAGACATTCATATGTGTGTAAGAAAGAGCTTCATATACAAGAGCAATTGAATATTGAGAAAACATCCCAGCCCAATCCAGATCAAGTTCATGTGTCTGATATTAGCCCATATGCCCAATACTAATCTATATATTCCTTTTCACATGTAACTATACCAAATGAAAGAAGAATACAGGCCAGTGGGTGGAAAATCTTGTAGATCCAGTGGCAGTGGAAGCATTTCAGTGCTGGCAGTGGTCTCCACGGGGATCCTTCAGTTCCAGGGCTCTATGGTAGCTCCATACATCTTGGCCACAGGAATGTATCTCAGGGAGTGAGCATGTGTCCAGCCTCCAGTGAGCTTTTTATTATTATTTTGTCATATCTTACGTATCCCTTCACCCACTTTTCTGTTGTCCATCCCCCAGGGAGGAAGTTATACGTAGATCCTTGTAATTGGTTCCCCCTTCCCACCCCACCCTCCCTTCACCCTCCTGGTATCGCCACTCTCACCACTGGCCCTGAAGGGATCATCCACCCTGGATTCCCTGTGTTTCCAGTTCCTATCTGTACCAGTGTACATGCTCTGGTCTAGCCCGATTTAATTCTGTCTTATTGAGACCCCATAGAGAACCAAACAGGAACATTTTGTCTGTACACATGGGGTTTCCATGAGGTCTTTTGTTTTTCTTTTCAATCTTCCTCAGTGAAATTCTATTTATCTTTTGCTTAAAGAAAGAAAATTCACTATAGTGATATTAGAGGAAAATAACTTCTCAGTTATTTAATATTTCACCACTTTTTTTCTAATTAATTGTGACTAATACATATATCAAATCATTCCATAATCTAATCACATACAGTAGAATTGTACATTTGCTAGCACAATCAGTTTCCAAACATTCTTTTACTATATGGACCCCTTGATGCCATCACATCTACACCCCACTACCACCATGAGTCCTTAATGGATTTGACAACAAATAGCAACAACTAGGCCACATGAGGTTCTATATGGTCTTAGGATCCTTCACTCTCCCAAAACTCTTGGCCAATGAGTTGATTCCTATTCAAAGCAACCCTATAAGACAGGGTCGAGCTGCCAGTGTAGGTTTCTGAGACTGTAACTTTACTGGAGTAGGAAGCCTCATCTTTCTCCTGATGAGCGGCTGGTGATTTTGAATTATTGACTTGACATAACCAGTATGCTACCAGGGTGCTTATACTCTCCTCTACAGAAACATAACAAAACAAAACAACTGCCGTCGAGTGGATGTGAATTCATAATGACCTTATAGGGCAGGTTAGAACTGCCCTTGTGAGTTTCTGAGACTGAAACTCTTTACAGTAGTAGAAATCGCCATTTTTTTCTTGCGCAAAGCAGCTGGTGGTTTCAAATGGATGATTTTGCAGTTATCCACCAATAGCATAATCACTACACCACCAGGGTTCTTATCTTTCCCTCTTCTCAAAATAAAACACAAGTAAACATCTTTCTGGTATTCTCTGCTTTCAGTCAAGATTCATCTGATGTCAGCAATAATATCCTTCATGCCATGCCCTTCTCTGAATAAGAATTGAATTTCCATCAGCTCCCTGTGCACACCCGCTTGCTGATGTTGAACGATTTTCAGCAAAACTTTACTTGAATGAGATATAAAGATACTGCTTTTAACATTTCCACATTCTGTTGAGTCAATTTGCTTTGGAATGAGTACAAAAATAAATCTCGTTCAGTAGATTGGTGTTCCAGATTTCTTGGCACAGACCAGTGAGTATTGTTTGTGCTTCATCAGCTGTTGAAAAATTTCAATTGCTATTCCATCAATTCCTGGAGCCTTTTTTTGACTAATGCTTTCAGTGCAGTTTATACTTCTTTCTTTAGTACTGTTAGATTTCTTAGGTGGGAAATACCTCAGTCCTTGTCTCCACACAAGAAAGTATTCACGCTGAAGCCTGGTTAGAGATCCTAGTAGGTTTTATACAGGATAGAAGAAGTTTCAGGCAGTATGGCAACTAAACACAGGCAACCTCATCAGACTGCACACCCACACGTGGCCTGAGGTCAGAGTGAACGAGATCACAGCAGGACAGAGCAAGGGGAAGACAGAGACACAGCTGAGGGGAAGGGGCGGTGGTCTCCAGGTTCCAGCCTTTAGAGCTTCCTCTGTGTTTGGGCTGGGTAGGACCGGCAGCCCCCACCTCCTCTCTGGCTCCTCAGGAATTTGAAACCTCAAAGCCCCCATTCCCAGCCTCTCAGGAGGATGGATGACTTATTGAACTACGCAACTCCTGCCCCAACACCCCAAAGAGCTTATCTCTCCAGGCCGGGTTTGTGTAGCCCCTTCCCCAGCACCCCAGGAAGCAATTTATCTTCCCAGGCCAGTCTGTATAGCCCCTTTCCCAGCACTCCAGAGAGTGGGTTTGCAAACAAGATGACTTCCTGATGAGAGCACCATAGAACTTCCTTGCTAGACGTTGAACTACCTTGCAAGACGTTGAGCCACCTCAAAGAAACAAACACAAGAAACTCCACTTTAGAGAAGAAATAAAGTGTAACATTAGGGCCCAAACAAGAAATCGGACCATCGCCAAGATTCAACAGCTGATCCAAGAAGCCCCCACAAAAATGTGGGGAACCCCGATAAGACTTGACTGGGATAGTGAATACGTCAGTCAGCCAAGCTGTCCATTTAAACCCGGGTAGAGACACTGACTTTCGAGAGAGCTAGGAACCAAGGAGACATCATCTCCTGCTCTCTCCAACTCTACACCGATGAGGCAATGCTGATTGGGACTATGATGCTAGTATGAAATGTGTAAAGAGTGTTGTTATTATGCCCTTATGCTCATAGTTGTTTGCCCTTGGCAGTTTGAGTAATATTTTAGATTGTTTGATGTGTGTTTGCAATGAATAAACTGAGCATTCGAAAATGTCTAAGAGTGTAAAGTAATTATTGATCGCGCCGCTCATGACATATTGGCGTAAGTTGGCATTTTTGCCTTGTAATTTGGACCTAGTGATCAAGCCTCTCCGGACCGAGACTCATGGGATGTGACCCACCAAGGGGACGGGCCTCTGAGACTGAAAGGTCGCTGGTGGTTACACTCCATCCATAAGACGACTGATCCCAGTGGCACCCAGCCCTGGGAGGGATACCCAGGCTGAGCAGTAGCCACCACAGGCACAGAGGACCAGCAAACTCATAGGGGAATTTAGTGACCGGAAATGGCGCCACTGGAGGGGACATACTCCATCACTATAACCTAAGAGGAGCTGGAAATAACTGCTTCTCCCCGGAAGGGGTGCGAAGATGAGAGCAGTTTCTCGTGCCTGTGTGTGTAGACCCCGTCAATGAGGTATAAAATAGAAACAAAAATTCATTACTACCAGCAGATGATCAGGCTAACACCACCAAACAATCTAATATTAATACATTACTTTGTGAGGAAATTCCAGAAGTGGTTGTGGATCCAGGATCTATATAACCATGTTTTCTATGTTTAAAAAAGATAAACCTCAGGACTTGCCTCTAGGCAGCCCATGGGGTGAAGTGAAGCAAGCACTTAAAGATAAGAAAGCTTACAAACCCAGATCTTTGGAAATAGACTTAAGAAACCCTAGAAATGTCAAACCAGTAATTGAAAGAGCTGAACCTAAGGATGTGCCATCTATTTTACTGCAGGCATGTGACCAATTACACAATGACTTACAAAAAGGAAAGAGCCTAGTCACCCAGCATTTGCAAAAGCTGAGCCTTAGTGATAACAACCCATTTAAAGACTCAACCCCTGTAGAGACTAAAGAATGTAACCCAAGCACTGTCACAAATGTGAAAAAGAACCTAGACCGCTGGGGAAATCCCACAAAACAGGAAGAAGGATGAACAGAAGTGTCAGAATATACCAGACAAGATTATGTCAATATGAGACAGGACTTAACCTAGAAAGGAAAAACAGACATTGACTGGCTAGTTACTCTTTGGCACAAGGGAGCTAGCACAATACAACTTGCTGGGAGAGAGTTATTGAATATTATTTCCATTTGTGAGAATCATGAGGTACAAGACACTTTGAGGAGTTATTGTGAAAGTAATCTGCAGGAAGTAGGTTCCCTATGGTCCTGGCTGAGCCTGGCCTACCGCACGGTAGAGCCATACATAGATGTGTCACGGTATACCAAGAAATTAAGGTGGCATACTCCCAAAGAAGGGACACAAGTATTGAGGAAATTAACCCTGCTTAAAATGATATATGACGATACTATACAAACCCCCACAGCGACCCCTGCTGACGAAGGCATAAAACGAGGCTTCCTCACAGGTGCATCTGAGAACGTAAAATTAATATATGCTTCTGCCTTACAAGGATGCCGAACAGTGGGAGAAATGATGAGAGTGCTGCAGCTACAAAAAGACCTAGGTCTAGCACAGCCAAAACTGTCATTTTGGGCACAAAGGTCAAAACTACCGGTGGGAAATTATAGAGGTAGTGGACAACCTCAGAAAACCCCATGATTTCTGCCTAGATACAACACAAAGCCACCACGTAGACCACCCAATGTAATAATGGACCAGGACCCTACAATAATTTTAGGAAGAAAAAAAATAGAAGAAATAATTTTAGGAAGCCTCCACCTCCAAAAAAACGGGGGAAGCCCCCAGGAGAAACCCTGGGGAAGCAAGGGGCCAGGAGGTGGACGGATTCAAGGGTTCCGAACTGGCCAATCGGCACCCTGGAGATCCAGAAACCCAAACTATCAGAGCAACAGATCAAACCAGTAACCAAGGAGATAGAGTGGGATTTACAGAATAACAAAATCTGCTCTAGGAACAAACCCTGTATAAATTGGGTGTTTCCTGATAATAGGCCATACATACACTTAAATTACATAATAGGGGGAAAAGAATATTTGGATAAATTTCTTATTGACACAGGCTCTCAAATGAGTACAATAAATAGGAGAATCAAGGGAAAACAACAGACATCAGAGGTATTACAAGAAGTGTGATAACTTGTTATATAACAGACATTATCTGGAAAATATATAACAAAAACATTGTAGGACAAATAGCTGGGGGTATAGGGTTACCAAATATTATAGGAATGGATATTATACCTAAAACATTTCCTGTATGGATTAAAAACAAAAGAATTAAATAAGGTACAATCATGTTTATTGAAGCCAAAACCACCTCTGTTATAATTCCCAAACCCCAAGGCTTAGTCTGGGTTAAACAATACCCATTAAAGGGGGGCCACAGTGAGATCACACAGAAAATCAAAGAACTAGAAAGAGAAGGAATAATACAACAACATACTACATTTAGATATAATTCTCCAGTTTGACCAGTTAAGAAACCAAATAGACAGTATAGACTAACTATAGATTACTGGCAATCAAATGAGAAATCACATAAAATTATAAGCAATCTGCCTGATTCATTGGAAATTATAAATGTGTTATCAGCTGAAAAGAATACATATTATGCAGCTATAGATATGTCTGATATGTCTTTGCCATACCACTGGCAGATAAATGCCAGGAATATACTTCGTTTACTTGGGAAGGTAAACAATACAAGTTTTTAAGACTCCCGCAGGGTTGCCTTAGTAATTCCACGACCGCTCACACCACGCTAGCCTCCCACATACCAAAACAAAAAATGACTCAAAAATATATCACTACATATATGACATATTATTAACCAATGAACAACTAGATGACCTAAAAGAAGACCTCACACAATTAGTTAGCACCCTTAGAAATCAAGGATGGACAATATATGAAGACAAAGCACAAAAAACAGATACCAGTGTAAAGTTTTTAGGTACAGAATGGAGCAGTACAGGACACAAAGTACCTGACAAAATTCTAGAAAAAATGGATACTATACCTGAGCCAAAGAACAAAAAGGATGCACAAAACCTGATAGGAATATTTGGATATTGGAAAACACATATTCCCTTTATACAATGGCTATTGAGACCAATGTATAAAGTCACAAGAAAAAGCGTGGATTTTCACTAGGGAACAGAACAAAGAGAAGCTTTGTAACAAATAAAGCAATACATTAGAACTTATCAAAGACTAGTAAAGGCCAGGGGGACTAGACAAATTAAGGATAGACATTATAATGAAGGAAGAATACGCCATATGGGGGATATTAAAAAAAGTCACCTGGAGATCCAAATTATAAACCATGTGGATTCTATACTCAGAGATTCCTATATTCTAGAACAAGATATAATTTAATAGAACAAGTCATATGGGCCACATACACGGCCACCCAACAGGCTGAACCCTGGATCAAAATTTGGGAATGTGTGATTAGAACACACATACCCATTGCAAAAACAATTAGCCTTACCCCCATCAAATGAAAGGAGTGTGTCTGGATCCCAAACAGACTGCTTGGAGATGGTATCTCCAACAGCTCACTATGAAGAACGCAGGAGCCCCAAGTGCGATCCTTGAAACCTTGGCAGACTTTGAAGTAGAGCTCCCTATAAGAGACATAGGAGAACCAGAACATCCCGGTCCAAACATTGGGCAATGGGGTTCTGAGTTTGCTCCTGAACTCACAAATGCTTGGTTCACAGACGGATCCTCCATTGTGCGGAGTCATGAGACACTATGGAGAGCAGCAGCAATCAGGGTGAAGGACAACAAACTTCTAACCAGAGAGGGTAAGACTAAATCAGCACAGCATGCCGAACTAATAGCAGTGCAATTGGCAATAACACAAAGCATAAAAGAAAACCAGGGTGTGATCCATTTGTTTTCAGACTCTTGGGCGGTCGCTAATGGCATTGCCCTTTGGTCAGGAAAATGGGCCAGTAGAGATTTTAAAATCAATGGCCAAGAAATTTGGATTAAGAAACTTTGGAAAGAATTATATGTGTTAAAGGACAGAATATCAAAATTACACATGTATCTGCCCATCAGAAAAAGAGAAGACAGGTGGATGAATGGAATAATAAGGCAGAGCAGGCATCAAAAATATCAGTGTTTACAAGAGGCAAGATTATATATTCCAAAGATAAGTCCCCAGTACTGATTAAAAGTGAGGAGAAAGAATATAGGACACCAGAAATAGAGAAAGTGACACCCAAAAAGAAAGAGAAGCCATTGGGGGAATCCCTGATTGACATATAAAGCGTATATGAGGTTTTGGGACATGCAGGAACACATCCAGCATACAATTGGTTATTGGAAAGAAATTTGAGGGTCACTTAGCACAAAGTAAAGGAAGCTATAAGTAAATGCCCTATGTGTAAAGATAAAATATCATAGTTCACTAGGAAAAGAGAGGGACATATAAAAGAGGAGACCAGATTTAATCAAAGCATACAGATAGATTACATTGGGCCACTTGCATTTTTAGAAAATCACTACATTTGTGTAATCATAGATAAATTTACATCTTTGGTGATGTTGAACCCAGGGAAACCCTGATGCACACATGACAAAGAGATCAATAGATCGTTGGTGTGCTGCTTATGGACCACCAGTAAGTGTACAATCTGACCAAGGCTCCCATTTTAAAAATAAAATAATAAGAGAGTGGACAATGAACTGGGATATACAATGGATTTATCACTTGACCTATAATCCTCAAGCAGCAGGCTTTGTAGAAAGGATTAATGGATTGATAAAAGAAAAATTCTGAATTCAGAAAATAAAAAATAAGGGACACCTGTGAGATCTCGTGGCCAGAAGCACTAACGCTTCCCCCAGAACTAATAGGCCTTCACCCCTAGATGAAATGTTCACTAAACCACAGGATATTCGCTATCATTTACAGAAATCAATCATAAAAGTATACCCTACAAGATCTAGATATTAACTAGGAATAATAGCAGTGTCACAAAGGGTGAAATTATAGGCCAAAATTATATTGACACAGTATGGACTACAAGTGATAAAGGAAACCTAAATTTAAATTTATGGAAGCAGGTCTCCCCTAGAGAATAATAAACTGTTCCTCTCTTTCAGGGACCTACACAGTGGGCTTCACGACATATTACTCGTTCTTATTCCCATAGTAATACTGGTGGCCTTTGGTTTGGCCACTGGGAATTTTGGTTCTCGGTCTGTGTAACACTCATAGTCCCATTACTTTACTATGTGCTTGCCGAGGTGTGTCATCCTCACCCTGGGGATCCTACTTGTACTCCTTTTGGTCTTGCCACAGCCGGCAGTGCCAGAACACAACCACATCTGACTGCCACCCTATTACCAATTATACCATTTGCATCATAGATACCTGGCTGGAATCTTCGAGCTAAGACCTTGAATGGTGTCCCATCCAAGACCCCCCGGAGACCAACATTGACCTGGAAAGCTTGGAAACTCACCTTCTCCAGGAGTTGGACCAATCACTACACCATATACAGCTTCTCGCCACAATATCTACTATTTAGTATTTATCTAGAACATCTTCTTCGCCATGTGACTGACCAGATAAAATTCAATAGAACTTTGGGATATATCCCATTTTCTCATGTGCTCACCTGGCACACTTACCTTGCTAGACCTCTAATTCTACACCTCCAGAGAATTAAACAACTAACCTGTGAGCAAACCCAATTTCACCCTTCTACGCATGAACATGATGAAGGCCCTTCCACATCTTCCGAGACTGCTGACCTGGACATTGATGACCTCATACATCCCATTGATGTTGATGAACTCTTATGCTCCATCGACCTCGATGATCTTTTGCGCTGCTTCGAATCCGGAGACGACTACTCAGACTCAGACTCAGAAGACCCCAGCCCCAAGAGACAATGTATATAAAACATATATGGGGATGAGAACATCACCCGAGGCCTCTGAAGATCCCAGCAAGATGAAGGTAACAGATGACGACATTTTATCTAAAACTTTAACTATTATGGATATTGACTGGGACAATAAGGACATTGATCCTCAGCAGTTATGTACATGGTCACTTAAGAAAGAATCGTGCAACCATGTACTGTGGAGATATAAACTACATAGGTACTGAAATGTCCCAATCTATAAAAATGTCTCCACACTGGAATGCCAAATGAACCTAAATAAATGTAATTTTCCCCATTCTTGCAACATGAACTTAATGTTCAGAAACTTTACCAAGAAGTGCCCAGCTTATGTGTCCAATACCTCTTATATTGCTTCATTGATAAACAACAGCTACATAAAATTTGAAGTTTCCCCAGACACCTGTTTAGACTTCATCCACAAAACCTACTTAGGACTCTTATACAGGTACCACTTGTTTTGGTCCACTTTTATTCCAGATATAGATGAGATGAGCACTTCTCCAACAGATGAGACAACCACCACGTCATCTACCATCGAAACCACCACAACATCTGCCACCACCAAATTTGGTATACCTGACCCCACACCTGATTTTGGTTTTGAAAGAGTACCTATGCCCTGGGGATATTTTGAGGATTATACAATCTTTAACAGAGACACAAATGTCACCACCTTTAAACTGACTGAGTTAACCCAGCTTCTGCACTTTTGGAAACGTTTGCATCCAAGGCGACACATGCTGGCCCACACTTACAAAGGATGATGCATTAACATTTGAAGACTATTATAAGGAATTTCTATACTACCCTAATTGGAGCACCGAAATTTTACCTCACATGATTATTCACAAATACCCCGACCAAAGCACCCAGGAAGTCGATGAAGAGTATTTTACCCCCCTTGGCAGGTTAATGTGTGCCAATCTCAGCCACGTCTGTACTGACACCATCATCAATAAGAGAGCACTTAATATTACCACCAGTACATATTGAGGGACCCAGCCGCAGGACAAATTGCAAGCCTATAAAATTAAAATATGTTCAGCAATTAATACGACTAAAATAAATTTTAAGCTGAGAGAAAGGCATTATAATGAATGGCAATGGTTTCCGAAAACACCTCCTATGCCTAAAAATTGGAAACCCCCAAGATAACCCATAGAGACAATTGCTAGGTATATAGCTTATGGTGATCTAGACAATTGGGAGGAAAAATGGAATAAAAATTTTACCTGGGGACCAAATAATACAATATTCAGACACACACTATCCGGAGCAAATATAGAAATACTATCAGAAGGAACCCAATCTGAAAATCAACTTTATATTATGCTCACTGAGAAAGATAGGGGAAATTTAAAAGATGAAATTAAGGTACTCAAGATAAAGGATGAGAATAGTCGACCCTCATTTTTTGTAGGCCTAATAGATGCAGTCTCCAAATTACCATCCCATAAATGTCAGAATAGTATAATATATAAAAATCATGCCTCTAGTAGTCGGGTTCACAATTGGACCTTCATATGTGGAGCAACCTTTGAGGATATTCACTCCACCCCTCTTATATTAAACAGCAAGTTGGCATCTACCTATAGAAAAAACCCAAATTTACACTGTCATAGTGAAGATCCCAAAATTGACTTGTCTTATGATGGCTCCAAATTAAAACACCAAACATATCAATGGTGGAATAATTGGGGTTTTGAAACCAATTTTAAAAGACTTAAGAATAATGATAATATAAATATCCCACTGTTATTATATGATGAATTACAATGGATGAATGACATCTGGACAATTAAGCATACTAGCCTTGGAGAGAGGGAACTGATTTTACCCATCTGGATTATACCAATTTCATGGGACACATGCCATGTACCCAACAACAGCATTGGACCATATAGAATACATCGAGGCTGTTTTAATCAAACCCATTGCCTGATGACTGAACATTACAAAATTGAATGAACTACTGGCCATACAAACCTACCGCCCTCACCGTCTACATCACCATCTTCCCTGCCTATCTTTGACCAGCCCAAGCTGATATATGTCAAACCTGAGTTGATTAGGATTCAATATACATTCATCATTGAGGATTTCAAGATAATAAATCATATTCCCTGGTGTTCACCACATTCTAATAATGTTCAACTCCTGAAATCCCCAGACAATCACTACCAGTGGGATCTAGAAGACTCCTATCTCTAGGCTTGTTTGTAGGGGCACATTTTGGCATTGCAGATTTAGTATGGGATGCTGCTGGAGAGGCAGAAATCCAAGATATAAAAATTAAGCTGACAAATCTGGAACACATTAAAGGTGAAATGTTAAATTTACAAAGACTATTCATGATTTGTCTGGATTGCTAACATCCTCCCTTGAAAAAGCCAAGACGGCTATTGCAAATCTTCAACAAGAAATCAGTTACATTCAACATTCCCTTAAAAGACAAGGTGAGGTCAATGAAATATTGTCCACCGCCATGAAAACCCTTAAAATGGAATCCAGATGTGAATACCTGCAGCAACAATTGACTACTTCCTGGAACAATATTAGGAACTTAATTATTTTTAAAACCAGATTCTCTACTGAAGGTAATATGAGGGTGAAGTTGGACATCACACAACCAAGTAGATGTGACTCAGTGCACACCTGCATGATCCCTGTGCTTGCACTCACCAATAGACAACCTATATTGGGTTACGAGGCTAAGCCTATACCCTACAAAGTTGGGAATGACTGGTTCTCATATAAAGATAATAAACTATATGTGGGTGGACTTATTATAGACAAGGGACAATTTCATATTTTGGATGAGGAAACATTAATCACACACCAAGACATACAACATTCTTTGGAATGACGTCAGCCTATAGAACTAATAAAACGCAGGAAGTCCAAAATCTAGGACACTTCCAATGGCTTTGTTGTAAAACTAACTTGTGTACTATGATCATACCACAAGAAACAACATACTACTAGATTGCACAGATGATTGCCTATTGTTAAATAATGTCATTAACATTACAAAGGGCAATATTTCTATTCTCACATGGACACCAAATGTCTTATCAGAGCATATCATTCCAAATATTAATGATACACATATTAAAAACATCATAATCCCACATATCCTAGAAGCTGATCAGGAGTTAGCCCTAAACCCTTTACAAAACAAAACTAATCATTTAGTTAAACATATGGCCAAAGATCTCAAAAAGGCTATAATCCTTAATCACATTTTGGGTACTAAGTACTTTTTAGATGTAACTCCACAACTCTCTGACTGTGACTGGGCAACTGCCTGGAAAAAATTGTTTTTCCCACAGAAATATACCTATAAGGGTAATGTTGGCAGCTTGCTTAAATCTCTGTTAACTCATAGTAAAACAAGTTTTTGGATTTTTTTCTCTAATCTTTGTCATTGGATGTTCACCTCTCTACTTCATGTATTTGTTACTATATGTTTTATCATTTTACTGGAATTCTTGTGCAGACAATTACTGTTAAGATGTTTGGGTTCCTGGAAGCGTTCTTGAGCTGTTGTGCTCCCTGGAACCAGGGGGTGGATATGATGAGATCACCATAGAACTTCCCTGCAAGACGTTGAACTACCTTGCAAGACGTTGAGCCACCACAAAGAAACAAACACAAGAAACTCCACTTTAAAAAAGAAATAAAGTGTAACATTAGGGCCCAAACAAGAAATCGAACCATCGCCAAGAATTAACAGCTGCTCCAAGGAGCCCCCACAAAAATGTGGGGAACCCCGATAAGACTTGGCTGAGACCTGACCGACGCCCAAAAGCCAACCAAGTCATCTAAAGTGTGGAGAAACCTGTTAAGACTGGGCTGAGACCTGACCGACGCCCAAAAGCCAGGCAAGTCACCTAAAGTGTGGAAAAACCCGGTAAGACTTGACTGGGACAGTGAAGACGTCAAAGAGCTAGCCAAGCTGTCCATTTAAACCCGGGTAGAGACACTGACTTTTGAGAGAGCTAGGAACCAAGGAGACATCAACACCTGCTCTCTCCCAGTCTACCCAGGGTGAGTACACCGATGAGGCAATGCTTACTGGGACTATGATGCTAGTATGAAATGCGTGAAGAGTGTTGTTATTATGCCCTTATGTTCATAGTTTTTTGACCTTAGTGGTTTGAGTAATATTTTAGATTGTTTGATGAGTGTTTGCAGTGAATAAACCGAGCATTCGAAAATGTCTAAGAGCGTTAAGTAATTATTGATCGCGCCACTCATGACACTTCCCACGGGTCGCATCCTGACCCAAGGCCTTGCAGCTGCAAGGGATAAAAACAAAAACAAAAAACCTTCCTTCTGTCATCATATACTTCCTTAGCTAGAGCCCTAAATATCTCCCACCGCCTCACCGACAAGTTGCGACTTCCCTGACCTAACTCTTTGGATTGCAGAACTCGTCTGGGAATTTTCCCTTGCCTTAATAAAGCCTCACTATACTTCTCATTCCTGACTAAGCCTTATCTCCTTCTGCGCCTCGGTCTCCAACCTCTCACTCTGGGAGGCGTGGTCAACGGTGTTGCTTGACCCCAATGGCTGAATGAAGCCCACCTGGCTGAAGGGCCTGAATTGGTGCGTGCTCCTTAGCCTGCATTGTCTTCCAACCTCCTGTAGGGGGCCCCTAGGCATGGAGAAGAACAATCTCCTATTGCCAGCTAACAGTGTCATTGGTTCGTCATCATATGCTACCTTTTGAAATAGAGGGAATACAGACTATTTCTTTTAGGTTCAGTGATTCTGTGTATTCCATCAATCATCTTTTGATGCTTCCTGTGTCATTTCATATTTTGCCCATAGAATCTTTTACTATTGCAAATCACTGCTTGCATTTTCCTTCATTTCTTTTAGCTTGAGTAGATACTGATGGTTTTCTTCCTTTTTGTTTTTCTAATTCTATGTCTTGGCACATTTCATTATAATACTTTGTATTCTTGAGCTTCCCTTTGAACCTTTCCGCTTAGCTTTTTCTTCACCATTCCACCCATTTGCTTTAGCTGTTCTAGGATCTAGAGGAGGTTTCAGGATCACTTCTGATAATCACTTTAATTTTGTTTTTCTTATCTTGTTAATGCTAAATGAATAAATGGCTACAACGCCTCTGTTAATTTCTTACTCTGTTCTTCAAATGTTCTCATGATTTCATTCATTTTTTTTCGTAGCATTCTTCCCTAACTTGCCACCATACCAACCACATTGTCTTCTTTCATTAGCACCTCAATCATTCTAATTCTTCTACATTTACATCAGGCCTTCCTTTTGTCTTTATGGAAAGACTCCCTATTCACTCTCCAAGGACCTTTATTCATGCACTGACTTTTATTTAAATTTTGGTCTTAAATTTAGAGAGGATGTCATTGTTTTCTCCCATTTTCACTATCACAACACCATGCTGGTTTCATTTGTAGTACTTTTTACAGTGCATAAGTTTTTGTTTTTCTTGTTTACTTGTATACTGAGGGCTTTCCCACTGGAGAGTAATTTCGACTTTGAATTCAGATAGACCTAAGTTACACTCAACCTTGTCAATAAATTAACTTAATCTTATTTTAACATTGATAACTTAACATTTACTAAAAGCCTAGTACATGTTCTGTATTAAGTACGTTAGCTTGCTACTACTATTAACTGTTTTGCTAACATTATCATTATTTGCTAATTTTATAAGAATGATTTTAGTAGAATGAACAAATGTTTAAAAAGAAGAAGAAAATATTAGGGGCCTTCAAAAACTTTGTGTAAAAGCCCCATTATCTTTGAACTACATCTTTCCATTGATTTTTGAGCTCCCTCACATCCTCTTCTCAGTTTGGCAACAAAATAAAAATTCAGAGCAAAAACTTGAAATAATTCTACCTGTCCATTCTCTTTTTTTGGTTTGAATATTCATGCTTTGCAATGCAACTTATTATGGTATAAATAGTGGCTTATTCTGAACCCCCATTCATAGTTGTGAACTTTGAACTTTCTCAAAATCCTGCTATATTATTAAAGCTTAAAAATTCGTTTTAATTAAAACAAATCAAATGAATTAAAATGGTCTGTATTTCTGCAAGTATATTTGACACTAAAATTATTCGTATTTTGGCAAGACAGCAGATAACATGTACTATTTACTTAAGTATCTATAAATAATATCTATTCCATAGTCAGTCTTAACTGAGACTACTCTCTCACAAGTTTCTCTGCAAGTTGTCATCACTCAGCTTGTTATAGCTGTCATATGCTCAGATTCATCTACTTTACCTTGTCAAGATTTATGGAAACATTAAAAAGAGTTGTTCAAATTCCTGGAAACCATATTTTAGAAATTGTCATGAATAGAAATCATTTTAAAAGGATATATTCATTTTAGTGCAAATAAAATATGATTTCCCAGAAATGGATATTAATGGTTTCCAGTTTCTTTATTGTCTCAAAATAAGCTACAATATTACAACTGGCAGAATGAATGTATATTTCCTAGTTATAAAGTAGACACTGGAGGATGAGTATTATTTCTTTTTCCTACTAGGCATTATTAGAAATATCTAATACTAATATTGGACAAATGTTAATATTTAATAAGTGCTAATATTTTGTCTTATCTATAGATTTTACCAGTATTTCATATAAAAGTTTCCTCAGAGGAATCTGACCTGCTTTCTTAGGGCTTTTTTAGTTACTATATTTTATTTGACTTCAAGAGACATTGCTAGATCTCTCCCTCTCTCTTTCAGAGAGAGAGAGAGAGAGAGAGAGAGAGATGCCTAGGTCCTTGGCTTCCTGCAAGAAAGAATTTACGCTGAAGCCTGGTTTGTGATCCAAGTGAATTTTATGCAAGGTAGAAGCAGTTTCAACATTACAGTAACTGAAACACAAGTCGGACAGAGTGTTGCATTGTGAAGCAGCCGCCTGGAAGAGAGCCAGAGAGCAAAACTTCTGGCTTTTCAGGGACCCCGTTGGGAGGTGTGGTTGACAATATTGGTCGACCCCATTGGCTGAATCAAAATCACCTGGCCTAGATGGGCCAATCCAGGTATAATGCCCACCTAGGTATACCACCCCTTCCTGGCTGGGAGCTTGAAACTAACAAAATATTTTTTGTTTATTTATTTATTTATTTTTAATTTTTTTTTAAAAAAATAATCGTTTTATTAAGGGCTCATACAACTCATCACAATCTGTACATACGTCATCTGTGTCCAGCACTTTAGTATGTATGTTGACTTCATCATTCTTACGACACCCACTTTCCACTTGAGCCCCTGGTTTCAGCTCATTTTTCCCTCTCCCTCCCCGCTCCCCCCCAAAACCCCCAATAATTTATAATTTATTATTATTTTATCATATCTTACCCCATCCAACGTCTCCCTCACCCACTTCTCCGCTGTCCGTCCCCCAGGGAGGAGGCCACATGTAGACCTTGTCCTCTGTTCCCTCTCTCTCACTCTCCTTCCCTCCACCCTCCCGCCATCGCCACTCTCTCCACTGGTCCTGGGGGGGTTCATCTGTCCTGGGTTCATTGTATTTCCAGTTCCTATATGTGCCAGTGCACCTCCTCCAGTCCAGCCGGATATGTAAGGTAGAATTGGGATCATGGTAGTGGGGTTGAGGAAGCATTTAAGAATCAGAGGAAAATTGAATATTTCATTGTTACTACACTGCATTCCAATTAGCTCCTCACCTCCTCGCAACCCTTCTGCAAGGGGATGTCCAATTTCCCCCGGATGGGCCCTGGGTCCCCACTCTGCACTCCCCCTCATCACAATGTTATGATTTTTTTTTTTTGATGCCTGATACCTGACCCTTTGCCGCCTCGTCATCTTACAGGCTGGTGTGCTTCTTCCATGTGGGCTTTGTTGTTTCTCAGTTAGATGGCCCCTTGTTTATCTTCCAGCATGTGGGACCCCAGATTCTGTGTAATTTGACAGCTTGGCACCATCAGCTTTCTTCACCGCATTTGCTTATGTACCAGCTTTGTCTTCACCATTCGTGTTGGGGTAGGCTGGTGTGCTTCTTCCTTGTGGGTTTTGCTGTTTCTTAGCTAGATGGTCGTCTTTTTGTCTTCAAGCCTGTAAGACCCCAGATGCTGTATCATTTGATAGTCAGGCACCATCTGCTTTCTTCCCCACTTTTGCTAATGCACCCCCTATGTCCTCAGCGATCGAGTAGGGGTAGGCTGGTGTGCTTCTTCCATGTGGGTTTACTTGTTATCGTGTGTGGCTGTTGTTGATGTTAGGGTCTCTCCAATCGGTTCTGGTTCATAGTGCCTTTGCATGCACCAGATGGAAACACCAAATGGGTCCTATGCTAGCCTCACAATTGTTATAGCTGAGGCCATTGTTGCAGCCACAGCTTCATTCCACCTCAACAAGGGTCTTCCTCTTTTTCACTGATTCTACTTTACCAAATATTCCCTTCTCTAGGAGCTAATCCTTCCGGTTGATATAGTGCAGATGAAAAATTTTATGGCTGGCATAGTAACTGTTCAAGGTGTACAATCATATTAATTAAATGACAAATTAAAGAAGAGAGGCATACACATATGGAACAGCAAATGAAAATAAAAATAAACAATTTTCTATATCACAGAAAAATCCATGTATACCAAGAATTTTTAGAACTATGCTATATATTTTACATAAATACACACATACACATATGTATACATTTGAATTGATTTATACTATATACACTCTCTGCAACTTGTCATATAACTTGTTTTTAAGAATATCTATACACATACAGTCATTTTTACCTCGTCCTTTTCATTTCCATTAAATGATTGTTCCAGGGATTCTTTTAATAATTATAAAATTATTACTCATGATTCCTTTCTAAAAGTTGTGGCTCTTACTCATTTCTACCAGATTATTGCCATGCAGAAATGTGTCTTTAATAGATTCTTATATGGCTCCTTTGATGTTTTAGGAAAGTCCATAAAACTATTGTGGTTTTTGTTTATTTGTTTTCTTAGTAACCTGTCTTTGTTTGTTAGGACTGATATATTCTCATACTGCTGAGATTATTACACACCTTTTTATAAATTTTGTTTGCCGCATTAATAGTGTTTGTGTTAGTCTGGGAAGACTACAGAAACAAATTCATAGACATTCATATGTGAATAAGAAAGAGGTTTATATACAAGGGTAATTGAATATTGAGAAAACATCCCAGTCCAATCCAGATCGTGTCCATAAGTCCAATATTAGCCCATTTGTCTGATGCCAATCTGTAAAGTACTCTTCTGACTCAGGAAACACTTGCAATGATGCCAAATGCAGGAAGTTGGTAGTATTGTAAGCATCTCCACATGGCTTCTCTGGCTCTAGAGGTCTGGCTCCATCATCCTCTCTCCATGTGTCTTCTCCACAGTGTGTCTCTAAAGAGGAAATACAAGCGTTTCCAGAATCCTCAGGAGAAGACCATGCCCACACAGAGGCCTCATTAGCTGTATCCTGATTGACAGGCTAGACTCCAACCCTACACTCTTAATCCTCACATGGACACCAGATCATGTAACTATCAGTGTTTTTAATCTTGGCTTCATTAAACTTATGCCCAATCTTGATTTATGTGAAAGAGAAAGTTTAATATTTTCAATAACGTTGTTACTTTGTGGTCTCTCTTTTCATCGAATTTATGCAGATAATTATTTCCAGGTGGTAAATTGAAAAAGTTGTGCCAATTTACATGCTCACCAACATTGTGTGAGCGTGTCCATTTTCCTATGTGTACTGATCAGTGCTGGATATTGCTAATTTTTCATCTCTGTGAATGTGCTATATCCTTTTATATTACATTTCATCATTAAATAATTTTTAATATTTTTGAAGATATCTCTTGTTTTGCATTTTATTTTTATAGACATTACCATTCTTTTGTTTGGCTCTTTCAATGGATTTTTAAATATGTGTAGCAAAGATCTATTACTAGGTTGCTATTTATTAGTTCATTTAGTTTTTGGTGAATTTGTTTTCCATGAAAATATTGTCAATGTATATGTAGCAAAAACAAATTATTAATTAATCTGTTGAGGCATTTTGCAACCTCCGTTTGTTCCAATTAAAACCAAAACACAAACTGACTGCCATCAAGTCGATGCTGACCCTATAGGACAAGGTAGAAATGCCTCTGTGTTTTGGAGACTGTAAATATTAATAGGACTAAAAAGTCCTGTTTTTCTCTCATGGAGTAGCTGGTGTTTGGGAACTGCTGACCTTTCGGATCACAGCTCAACATGTAACGACTACATCACCAGGGCTCTAGCAAAATATCTAGTCCCCATGTGGGAGCAGTAAGTGGCCAAAGAAGTAAGACAGTGTTCTGCAACTGTGTTGACACCCAAAAAGAAAGGCAAAGAAGCACACATCAAACATAATACACTGGTACCTGGCCTGTCAGTAAAATTTCCCAACTTCCCTCCTTGTCGCAGATGAACACAACAGTAAATGATTAGTGATATTCACAAGAGTTTGGTTGCTGGATCTGAAATGATGAATTGAAATGTCCAATTCATAAATAGGACATAGATATGAAATAATTTTATAGCCCCATATCTTATTCCCCTACTAAAAATGGTTTGACACAAGTCATTATCATTTAATCTTTTAAAAACTTACTTGACAATGTCAACAGTCCTACAACTTTAAATATGTGTTTTGACCAAATATTAATATTATTATAAGTTGTGTTGGTATTTGACAGATCTCTCCAAAGTTAAATCATGTGATTTTCAAAGAATATATAAATGCCTATACAGAAATAATATGCTTAATCACAGCTTCCTCATATAGCAATTACTTGTTGAAATTCAAATGACCCTTATATATGCTATTGAGATCTTAATGTTTGATTTTATCAATTTCATAAGTGTTATGTGTTGGTTTCAAGAAAAAGTGTTCATTAACATGCACTAATTTTACAAAAGTTTAATGTATGTATCAGAATGTTAACTTACTATTTTTCCATCTGAAGAAGTACTTTTATAGTAAGTAATAATCAGAATACTATATCCAGGATATAAAGATCCCAATATTAAGGTTAGCTAGGCAAATAAATTAGTAATCGGAAGATGGAATAGTTCTAATTAGACCAGAGCAAAATTTTTAGTCTTGAGAAACAATTTATTAAAATTGCGGAAAATCTGAGTTGTAACCTGAGCCACAATAGATTGTACCTTTCTAAACATAGAATTTGTGAAGGTATGGTGTCATTTCAATAACAAATTATGATTAAAGGCTGAAAAGTCTTATCTGTCCAATTTTCCTTGACTTAATGTCAACATTTTTTATATTACTAATTTTTTTCAGAGAGGTTATGTTATGATTGATTTTATTATAGATTTCTTTTAGTATATACAAACAATATACAAAAATATATACTTTAGTCTATAGCTTTAGTCTTAGAAATTAGACCTTGATTTCCAGATTGAAGTAACTTTTCCCAGATCATCACAAATAACAAATTTACAAACTATTGCAGTTATATATATCTATAGGTAGGAACTTTGTCATTCATTTTTATGAAAAGCACATAGAGCAGTGTGTGATGTTCATTGAGTATGCTCATATATATCATATTAATACATGTAAATATGTAATATATTATACATAATTGAGTATATTGTATAACATGATATAGTATATTATAGCATAGCATGGGATATATATAACATATTATATGTGTTATTTATGCAATATAATATGGACATAAGCTGCACATGCATATATCATTATATATTATATTATTATAACATACTATTATATTTTATGCAGATATATTATAATATATAGATTAGACAGTGAATTATTATTGATAAATTTATTCTTAAAATTAGTTAGGTAGATAGAAAGATACATAGATGATAGATCCATAGATTATAGCTATAGATGCTATTATGTGTGATTGGCTATAGTACTGAAATGTACTTTCAAAGTGTAATTCATATGTAAATTAATGCTGTATTGGCTTACTTTAGTCTTCTATTATAAACTGACAACTTGATGTATGTCACACAAATTTATATCTTGTGCCTTTGGGAAGATGATTTTTATACTCCTTTCATGTTTAGTAATCTAAAAATTTTAAATGTCTGTGAAGATTTTAAAAAGTATATCAGATGCATAGTAATTTATAAAACAAAAGGAAAAAACTCCTAAAACGTATTTCAGAGAGATTCAAATATTCCTTCTATTGTGATAGAATGGCAGAAAATATAGAGTGACAATAAGAGAACTTGCTAAAGCATTTCATTAAAAGCATACTCATGTTATTTTATATATTTTAAGTTTCACTGATATGAATTTCACATATTATACACTTCCATATTTAAGTCGCATTTAAAAAGACTTGTATACACATCATCACAATCAATTCTCGTGCTCCCTCCTCCCTCCCATATTCATTATTTGTTCCCCAATTCCCCTTACCTTCCTCAACCCAACTCCTATTCCCTTTAAACCATTGCATCAGTTACTGTCTTCATGAATATACTCTTTCTGTGCTTCATAAATTGGGAAAACTAACAGAAACAATAAAAATCAAAATGGAACAGAAAGAAAAATAATAATAAAAAGATAAAAACAAAGAGTATAGAGACCTCAAGAAATAACATTTTGTAAAAACCAGAGAGGGAATTTCTGTCATGGAAAAAATGAGAAATATTTAAGCCTAGAGCAAAATTCACGTTGGGTCAAGAGGGAGTTCAACTGACCAGATATCATATAACATAGTTCCATTCACCATAATCAAGTTTACAATAATCTCTAAGAGTAAAGCTGCTCGAGTCCCTCGGCTGTGGCCAGAAGGGATCTGCCAGAGGCTTATTCGGACTAGATAGTCTATAGATGGATTTTAGGCTCCTATTGTCCTCCATAACCTTCTGCAAATTGGGTGTTTATAATTTTAGCTCTCTGGTACTTTTCCTTCCATCATATTTGAAATTCATAATAGTCATATTTGGATTACACAGACTGGTATGATTCTTCCATGTGGACTTAATTGATGCTTCACTTAGATGTCTGCTTGTTTGAGTAAAAACCTTTAAGACGTTGGACACTATTCCAACTGATAGTAATGCACCATCTGCTTTCTTAACCACACTTTGCTCTAGCACCCTCATCTTCAGAGATCTCTTCATGAAGACCCATACTGAGTAGGGCCATATTATAAGAACTATCTGTGGGAACCCAGACTCCATCTGCTAGCCAGGCCTTATGAACAACTCTGGTTTACTTTAGCAGTCATATTATCATTTTGTGACCAAAAAACCATAAACAACAACAACAACAAAAAGCTAAAATCAAAACCAAAGCAACAAGCAAAAAAGAAAAACATTATCTATCTTGCTCCTGGGGTATAAGGCGAATGTTTTGATAACAACAATAATTTATCCAAGAGCATAGAATTTAAGATATTGTTGATAAGAATAGTTTATTTGAGTTTAATCCAGATATGTGAACTGCAATCCATGAGTTGTTGCTTTGTATAGATTGAATTCTTAAATGGTTAAGCTCTGTTTACATTGAGCATCTGAGTTGGTGCTAGGGGAAATTTTCCTGTAAGATTTCTTACAAGGGAGGATTCTTGCCTAGAAAATTAAAACTTGTCATATTAATGCAAGGGGATCATTGAGATACTAAGTATATGGTGGTTCTTTGTCCCCTTTCATTGGATGTCCACTAAGCCAGCGGTCCCACTCAAGGTCCAACGACTACCATTTCCATAACCTTGGGGTGGCCATAATTTGCTTCCTCTCCCATCAGGGAATTTCAGTCCTAACCAACAGTTATAGGTAGTTTGGGGGGTAGGATCAGTTCATTCAGTCCAGGTTCCAAGTCGAGTCCTTCTGGAGTGATCCTTAGAGGATGATGTGTTCCCTGTAAGGGTAGGGTTGAAAACCATCATAGTGCTTAGTCCATGGCATGGTTCACGGAAAGTTAAGTAGAAACTTATACAAAAATGTCTACCCAGGACCAAGGTTTTTTCCTCCCCATAGGCTCCCTACAATCATTTTTTAACATCCCTTCTGGATATAAGGTTGATCCTCCCCTTTTACACACCATACCCACCAACAGTAATATGAGTGCCTCCTCTGAAATATACATACTCCCCTCCTCTGGCCTTAACTTATTTTTCCAGTAAAGTTCTTCTCTCAGTCCTGTGGAGGGCCTGTTGATTGTTGCAACCTTGTCTCAATGTTGTATGACATCAAATGGATGGCCTTCTCCCTATTCCCCCTTCTTGAAGGCGTGATCCCAGCTGATGTGCGGTCTCCTATTTTTAGATGGTTCATATGAAGTGCATATGATGGGGGTGGTATGTGAGTCATATACCAGAAATTCTGGTAGGCGGAATTTCTACACCTGTTTGGGAATTGGCCTCTAATATTTGTTTAATTGCTTGTTTCTCCTTTTAGTAGTGGACTCAAATAATACTTGTCCTATTGTGATTGCTAACTTCACTCAGCATAATGGTTTCGAGGTCCTTCTATGTCACAAAGGGTTTCATGCTTTCATCGCTGTTTTTTAGGGATGCATAGTATTTCATTGTGGGTATGTCCTATAGTTTCTTTATCCCTTCTTCCACTACTGAGCATTTGGGATGCTTCCAATTTCTTCCTAATATGAACTATACTGCTACAAACATGGGAGTGCATACATCCACTTGTGTTTTCTCTCATTTCTTTGTGGTATATGCCTATTAGTGGTACTGCTGGATCATATAGGACTTCGATTCCCAGTTGCTTTAAGCATCAGTATGCCATTTCCATAATTCCTGTCCTGTATGTATTTACAAATCTACCAACAGTATATATGAGTTCAATTCTCTCCACAACTTTTCCTGGATTTGTAGTTTTCTGTCTCTCTGTGTGTTATTCCTTGGTTTCTTTTTTAAAAATTGGGCTAGCATTACATAAGGTGGTATCACATTGTGTTTTTAATTTGCATCTCCTTGATAGCTAGTAATCCTGAGCAAATTTTTATGTGTTTGTTTACCATTTATACTTCACTTTTGGTGAACTGTCTGTTCATGTCTTTTTTCCCACTTCTTAATTGGGTCTTTTTTTTTAGCTGTTCTGTATATTTTGGTAATTAGACCTTTGTCTGATTTGTCTTTGGTAAAAAGAATTTTTCCAATCTGTGGACGCTTGCTTTACTCTTTTGATGTGCATAAACGATGTATTTTCAACATGTTCCAGTCATCTATTTTGTCTTCCGCTGTGTGTG
Source organism: Echinops telfairi (assembly GCF_000313985.2). Classification (NCBI taxonomy): domain Eukaryota; kingdom Metazoa; phylum Chordata; class Mammalia; order Afrosoricida; family Tenrecidae; genus Echinops; species Echinops telfairi. The sequence continues at coordinate 10,659,019 of NW_022103942.1, forward strand.
CTTTTATTATACTTGGTCTTCTCTATATGCCCATTGATAGCTCTGAAGTTTACATTTAGTTGTTTAATCCCTCTTGAGTTCAGTTTTGTGCATGAGGAGAGATATAAGTCTTAATTCATTCTTCTAAATATGGAAATCTAGTTTGTCCAACACCATTTGTTGAAGAGGCTGTCTTTGTCCCACTGGATATTTCTAGGTCCTTTGTCGAAGATTAGTTGCCTGTAGGCTGATGAATTTATGTCTGAGTTTTCTGTTCTGATCTAATTGTCTATTTCTCATTGTATCAGTACTAGGCTGCTTTGACTTTTGTGGGTATGTAGTAGATTTTTAGGTCAGGTGGTGGTAGGCCTCTGTGATAGTTAGGTTTATTGTGTCAACTAGGCCAATAGGAACATGTGGGCAGAGTTAGATCAGGTCGCAGCTTGATTGGAGGGTGACCGAGATATATGAAGATGGCTGGCATCCCATAAGTCTCTCTTGGTCCCTGGTGATCAGACCAGGAAGCTACTGCTTTAACAAGTTGTCTTCCTCAACCTGTGTGTTACACTACCTGTGGGTCAAGCCAACTCATGGATCATCTTGCTAGAGCTTGAGGCTCCTTTGAGACCCACTTCACCACAATGCTGGTGCATACATCTCTTGAGGTTGAGACTGGTGGATTCTGTAGCACTGCATTGCCTGAGATCGAATGGGGTCTGCTTTGCTAAGCCCCCGTGCTACAGACAGTTGCTGACCCACCCTGCTGTCTGCTGTGGGCAGGCTTGTCTTGTCTTACCTGAGGGAAAACTCTACTGTCTGCTTCCTTGACCTTGGACCCAGCAGCCCACGTGAGTTGAAAGACTTCCAGTAAATGAATTGTTCCATGAAAATGAGTTGAACTGAGCTATCTGTGTGGAATAATTAGCTGTTATATTCCTAACTATATATCATGTGTCCTTGTTTTATTTCTCTAGATAAACCTGCCTAACACAGCCTCTTACTTGATTCTTCTTTTAAGAAGTTCTTGGGAGGGTGGGAATAAAGAGAAGCTGGTATCAAAGGGCTCACGTAGAAAGAAAATATTTTGAAAATGATGATGGCAACATCTGTACAAGTTAGCTTGATATCATTGAATTTTGGATCGTTATGAAGAGCCCTCAATAAAATTATTTTTTTAAAAGAAGAATTTCTTTACTTATCCTGGGCCTTTTGCATACCCATATGTAATTGGAAATTAGTTTTCCATTTCTTCGAAGAATGTATTTGGTATTGGAATTGGGATTGCATTGTAGCTGTAGATTGTTTTAGATAGTATTGATGTTTTTACAATATTAAGTCTGCTTATCAATGAGCATGGGAAATGCTTCCATTTTCATAGGTCTTTTTAGATTTTTTATAGTAATTTTCTGCAGTTTTCTCTGTCTAGGTCTTTTATTTCTTTCATTAGGTTTACTCCCAGGTATTTCATATTTTATGTGGTTATTGGAAATGTATTGTTTTCTTAATGTCTTTGTCGTGGCTCTCTTCACTGGTGTACAGGAATCTAATTGATTTCTGGTTGTTAATTTTGTATCTTGCTACTTTGCCACAATCCCCCGATTGTTTCCAGTAGGCATTTTGTGGGGAATTTTGGGTTCTGTAGGATATATGTAGGATCATATCCTCTCCAAATAGTGAGAGTTTCACTTCTTCTTTGCCTATTTGTATTCCCTTTTGTTTTTTTTTGTTGGCTGATGGCTCTAATTATGGCTTCCAGTATGATGTTGAGTAAAAGTGATAGAAGACATCCATCTCTGGTTTCTGTTTTCAGTCAAATGTTTCTAGTGTTTCCCCTTGAGCATGATGTTGGTTGTGTATACTGATTTTAAATAGAGTACTATGAGGAACCAGCTCATGTTCTATTTTTTGAGATAGTGTAAAACTTCTTTGAATAGCATTTCTCAATTTATATTATCCCAGGTCCCATTCCAATAAATATAAAAACCTTTTATTTATATTTTTAACAGCCTTAACAACTACATTAATATCAAATTCACATAACATTGACTAAATGTGTATGATTCACTTTCAGCCATCCCTATGAATTATGATTCAACATAAAGAAAACTAAAACCCTCACAATTGGATCAATAGGTAACATTGTGATAAACAGGGAAAATAGTGAAGTTGTTCACTATTTTGTCTTGCTTGGATCCATAATCAATGCTTAAAGAAGCAGCCTTCAAGAGCTCAAAAGACACATTACCTTGGGTAAATCTACAGTGTGCTATTTTGAAGACTAAGGTGAGTCTGGTCCAAGCCATGGAATTTTCAATTGCCTCAGATGCATGTGAAAGTTGAACATTGAATAAAGAAGATAGAAGAAGAATCAATGCATTTGGATTGTGGTGCTTGCAAAGAATATTGAAAGCGTTTGTGAACTCTCAAAAGAATAAGCAAATCTCTTTTGGAAAAAGTACTGCCAAAATACTCTTTAGGAACAAGGATGGGGCAAAACTTCATCTCAGATACCGTGGGCATGTTCTCATAAGAGACCAGTCCCTGGGAAAGGACATCATATTTGGTGTTGTAGTGAGGCAAGGGGAAAACGGAAGCTCCTTGATAAGATGAATTGACACAGTAGCTTTAACAATGAGTTTAAACTTAAGTACAATTGTAAGGATGGTACAGGAGCAGGCAGTCTCATTCTGTTGTACATAGGGTTGCTGTGAGTCACAGCCCACTTGAGGGCACCTAAAAACAAGAAGGCACCATTGAAATGCCTACTGTTACAACCCTACAGGACACAGCAGAACTTCCTTTTGGTTTCCAAAGCCTCAGATCTTGAAGGGATCAGACATCTTCATGTTTCTCCTACAGATTAACTTGTGGGTTTGAACCATAGATAGACCTTATGGTTGGCAGCCCAATACAGAACCTACTAAGCCACCAAAACTTCTTACACAAAGTATTGCTATAAACAGTTGAGTACAAGTTTTTTTGTGGGCACATACTTTCATTTATCATTAATATATATCCATATTTGAATCCATCTTTAATATTATTTAAAATTTCAAAAACAATTAAATATAAAATAAAAATAAATTACTTAAAAAAAAATTTCAGCTGCTCCTTTTTGTTCATCCAGTATTATTATATACCTTAAAAGGTGGTGTTTTCTTCCAAGTGTGATAATACGTATCCTAGAATTTTGGAGTCAATCTTTACACTAAACAAACAGAAGCCTTGATCAAGGATATTCCTTAACTTATTTACCTTTTATCTATTTATTTGTTGATGTATACAATCATTCTCTTAGTACATAACTTTTTGTGCCTGATTTGTGTCAGACATGTATTAGAAACAAATTCTGTACCCACAAGTACATAGTGAGTTTGAGAGTTATTTATGCATTAAGGAAATATGTAGATGGGCTTCATTTGGAAAAAATGGGCCGCATTTGGAAAAAAATATGTTTAGTTTGGCTAATTGTGTTACTAACCTAAGAAATGTCTACAGTGTCTGATTTTTTCCAATTATATAAGTTGCTTTCTCTCTCTCTCTCTCTCTCTCTCTCTCTCTCTCTCTCTCTATATATATATATATATATATATATATATATAGTGTGTGTGTGTGTGTGTGTGTGTGCGCGTGCGTATTGACAGGAAATGACTGAAATTATCTTCTGTGGTAGTTACATAATCTTTTGTCAACTTGTGGCGGGGTGGAGTTTAGCCTGTCAATCAGATCACAGCTTGATGACTTCATTTGGAGGCTCAACAGAGATAAATAGCTCACCGGAGGCCAGATACACTCACTGCCTGCTAGAAATTTCTCTTGACAAAATACACGGAGCTATACTAGAGGCCTGGAGTTGGAGGAGCCAAGTGGAAACACCTGCTAGAGCTGAGATGCTTCCACTGCCACTGGGTCCACACGACTTTTTCCCCACAGGCCTGTGATCTTCCTGCATTCAGCATCATTGCACATGTTGCATGAGACTGAAGATGAATTTACCGCCTGGTATTGGCTGATAACAGACTTATGGTCTTAATCTGGACTGAATGGGATGTTTTCTTAATAAACAATTACTCTTTTATGTAAAGTTTTTTCTTATACGCATATGAATGTCTATAAATTTTGTTTCTCTAGTCTACTCAAACTAACACAGCTTCCCATGGAAATGATTTTGTGAACAAATATATCTTAAGTACATTTGCTAATAGAAATATAATTTTCCTCCACCTTATAGAAAAACGTAATTGCAACCAAACAATTTTGTAACTGAGGAGTAGAGGTTATAAAATGCAAAGCCAAATGTAGGGTGGAGGAGACAATAACTAACTTTGCCTTCCTGTTTATACATTCCAATATTCCTTTGGGATTCAAATTTCAAGTAGAGCTTCTCAAACACATCTCTTTCCTTAGCACTAAGCTACATGAAGTCATAAAACCAGTCTGTCTTTCAACTTCTTTTATTCTTCTTCTACTTCTTCATATGATTTCTAATTCACATCTTTGGAGTTTCAGCTTACATGCTTCTTCCACAGAGAACATTTTCTTTATAATTTTTCATAAAATAACCTTGTCTTTCTTCACCAAATCATTCTATAAAACATTATCCGTCTTATATCCTGTGTCACAATCTGAAATCAATCCATATTTGTTTATGGTATCAGTGGAAATTTGAAGTCTCATAAAAGGAGAAAACGGTGTCTGTTTTGTTCGTTACCATGTTATTGTTAGGTGCAGGTGAGTCAACCTTTGCTTCAGGGTACCTCATGTCAGTTAGTATAAACAGTGCTGCATAGGGCTTTCAATAGCCCAGTTTTCAGACATGGAATGCCAGATCTTTCTTCTGAGGCAACTCTGGAATGCTGTCAACCTTTGGGTTAGCAGCCAAATGTTAGCGATTTGCATCTCCCATGGGCTCCCATCAGGAAAGATGCAGTGCCTAAAATGCTTTCATACAAATAACATGTTTACTGTGTTTCTAAAGAAATAAATGCTCAAAAATATTCAGTACTTAGAACACACTTTTGCTAAGGTTGAGTTACAAGGAGAAATACTAATACAGCCACTGCTATACTCTTTCAGATACCTTTTTTCAACAATTTCTATGCAATGTCCTTCTTCGAAGCACTTTGACTGACAGGATAGAGTTTATTTTAAAAAAAAAAAAAAAAGAACTGTTCCCACAGTTCAGGAATAGTTTTCATTTGGAGATGATCATTCCATTTAAGTGTTCTTTCATTTCACCTGACTCCTTTCTCTTCTAGCCAAACCAAGTCTTGAATGCTGGTGGCTGATAGGCAATTTAAAAGAATATTAAAGTAATAATGTTACCATTCAACCTAATAGATCTTCAATATGTTAATAGACAATTATTAATGGGAAAATCTTTTCATCTCAATAGATTAGATCAAGTGTATGATACAATCAAACTTAATGTAAATGTAGGATAGCAACACATTTCCGTTAAAAATGTAAAGGCTGTTACACTTTCAGTATCTGTTAAACTTCTAATCCATTACCATGATATAGTATTCATTTACTCCAAATATAAATGGAAAATCACAAGACATTTAGCCTAATGGAACTAAAGTGGTAAAGCTTTCCTTTTTTGCCTATAGACTTGCGTGATGGAATGTGACATTTTTATTAGAGTAGGAAATCTGGTGTACTTAAAAATGATCAAATGCCACAGTGAATCAAATTAGGCAGCAAATTCATTCATACACAAAAATTGTTTTACCTAGGAGGGTGAGAGAGTGTGTGATTTTGCATGACAGCACTATTTTGTTTTTTCACTGTTCTTCCATAATAATGTTGAAACATTTGCTCATTTACTCACTCATCTGGCAAGAAATAATACTTGCATTCCAACGCAAATTTAATAATAGGAAAACATTTTTGGTGGAAGAGGAGTTTGAACATGCCTTTTTTACAATTTACAACATGCGAGTACAGAACTCATTTAATATATGTCCCAAGATGAAAGCTAATTTTTAGTGTTTAGTTTAATTTTGCTTGTATGCCAAACCAAATCGGGTTTAAATTGTGTTCTGGTTTGTGCAGTAAGACTGGAGCAAAAGTCAAAACACAATTGCGATGCATTTGTTAACAACCTTCTAATGGTACACTAGTAAGCATATCTGACCGCCTGAATCAATATGTGGGGCTTGCTGTTTGTTGTTAGTTGCTATCAAAACAGTGCCAACCCACAGCTACCTTATGCACAACAGAATGAAAGATTGCTGAGTCTTGCACCACACTCAAAATTGTTCCCATGCTTAAGTCCATTGTTGCAGCCACTGCGTCAGCGCATCTTCTTAAAGACATTCCACATGTGCACTTCTCCCCTGTTTTACAGAGCATGATGGATGTCTGTCTCCAGGGAGAGGCCTCCCTTAACAACTTGTTCAAAACATGTGAGATGGTGTCTCATCATACTTGCCTCTAAGGGGCATTCTGGTTATACTTCTCCTATTACAGATCTGTTTGTCCTTTGAACTGTCCATAGTACTTTCAAAATGCTTCCGTAGCACCACAATTCATCAGTTCTTCTTCGGTCTTCAATATTGAATGTCCAATTTTCACATGCATATGAGACAACTTAAAAATACCATGGCTTGAGTCAGGCACACCTTAGGCCTCAGAGTAACATCCTTGCTTTTCAAAACTCTAAAGAGGTCTTGTGCAGCACAATTAATTAATGCAATACATCTTTTGATTTCTTGACGGCTGCTTCCATGAGCGTTGATTGTGGATCCAAACACTGAGTTGCAATCCACATTGAAGTCTAAATTCTTAATTTTTACCAGCAAGTGCATCAAATCCTCATTTTCAGCAAGCATGGTGTGTCATCTGCATATCACAGGTTGTTAATAAGCACCAATCCTGATGCATTCTTCCTGATATAATCCAGCTTCTCTCAGCATACAGATTCAATAAGTATGGTGAGAGGCTATAACCCTGCTGCACATCTTTCCTGACATTAAAGAACGCAGCATTCACTTGCTCTCTTACCAAAACTTCCTCTTGATCTGTGTACAAGTTCTGCATGAGGAACATGCAGTGTGCTGGAACTCTCATTCTTTTCAAGGCTGTCCATAGTCTGTTATAACACACACAGTCAAATGCTTTTGCATAGTCTATAAAATATGAGTAAACCTTTCTGGTACTTTCTGCTATCAGCCAAGATCCATTTGATCTCAGCGATGACATACCTTGTTCCTCTTCGGATGTCCTCTTCAGAATCTGGTCTGAACCTCTGACAGCTCCCTGTCGATGTAATGCTGCAACCATTATTGGATTATATTCAACACAATTTTACTTGAGTGTGATGCCAATGAGTGCTCTGATGCATCACCTCTTTGTGGAAAGGGTATAAATATAGTCAGTTGGCCAAGTAGCTGACTTCCAAATTTCCTAGCATAGATGAGTGAGTGCTTCCAGTGCTTCAACATGTTGAAACAACTCAATTCTGCAGACTTGTTTTTGGCTAATGCTTTCAGTGATGTTTAAATTTCTTCTTCAGCACCATTGGTTCTTATTCATATGCAACGTTCTGAAATGGCTGAATATTGAAGTGTTCTTTTTGGTGTAGGGACTCAGTGCATTCTTTCCGTCTTGTATGGATGCTTCCTGAATCACTAAATATTTTTCCCATAGAATCTCTCAATATTGCCTCTCAAGGCTTGAATTTTTTCTTGAGTTCCTTGGTCTAAGATATGCTGAGCATGGTCTTCCCTTTTGGTTTTCTAAGTCTAGGTCTTTGCACAGATGAGTACCTTCTAGAACTGACCTTTGACATTAGTATTCAGGTCTTTGACTTCAAATTTTCTTCCATTTGCTTTAGCTACTCTACAATTCAGGGAATGTTTCAGAGTCTTTTCTTATATACATCTGAACTTTTCTTTTCTTTTCTTTTTGAACCGATACAAATTTTATTTCAATCATATAACACTGAGATGTTTCACAGTAAACAACTGCTTCTCTTTAAGGCAGGACATGGAAGCTGAGTCAGCAAGATTTTTTCAATTACATGAGGTGGAATCCTAGAATCTGATTCTAAGCTACCCCCGGGCATGACACTGCAAGTGTTTTACATTTTAGTATGGCACACGCATGAGGAGCCACCATCTTTAGAAACAATAATTTAGATAGAAAAGGATCCAGCATTAGAGGAACTACGAAGGCATCTATTTACACAATAAATGCTAAAGAAGGCAAGTACAGCAGGCCAGTGGTCCAAATGTCCTTCTCTACGTCCACCCTGACTGCTCCATTCCGGGGGAAGGCAGAGGCAGATGCTTCAGTACAAACCCTCTCAGGAGCTTTGTTTAGACTTCTGAAATAAAGCTTGAAGGGACAGCCGTCAGATTTGGCTAAACATTAGAAATGCATCTAATCAAGGATGGACTTCAAACTAATACTGAGTCTTATGTTTCAAAATATGAATTGGAGATCATTCTAACAGGACTCACAGGAAAAAGAAATGCCTACATTCAAAAAGACCTGTCATCTTTCCGAACTAAGTGGAACCAACATCAATAGTAGCTGTTTACGTACAACTCAACTTCTAGGGGAGTCTCTTAGTACTAGCCTAAGAGATCTAAAGGATCGTTGATGGGTTATTTTTGTTAAAGATCGATTTGAAAAGCAGTTTACAATATTGCCTTAGATCCTAACCTAGATGTTTGGGGGTGGGGGTCGGAGACAATTGGACTATAAAATTGTTAGCAAGATACTTGAATTCATGGAAGCCAGGTTTAAAAATAACATGCCTTGTTCATGCAGGTTTGACCCCTTTTAGTCACCTAGTGAATTTTGAACTGACTCCCATTTAGTGGTAAACAGGATGCCTTGTTATGTCTTTGATGTAGAACTTAACAAAGCTAGGCTAACCCAGGCTTCAACCTTGACAGTAGGCTGTGTATCTGCAGGTAAAGTGCCAGTTTTATATACAAACTAATGAGTCAACGAAGTAAACTTCAAAAATCTGCTTTGCTGCAGTGGCATCTGACATTCTCTGACTGACTTGCTGAATTCTGCTGGATCAAATGAAAACTAGCTTGAGGGGCGGGCTTCCTCCTCTAGAGCCAAGCTTACTGCTGGTGGTGCTAGTACCCCAGAAGTGGGCTGCAGCCACCCTGCTGGCAAAACCCAAACAGGAACTCACAAGACCCCAGGAGCCTTTGTCTTAACATCCTGTCGTTTTAGGTGACACCACTTGCATTGTTGTTAAGAAGCAGGACTCCTTTTGAGGTAGCTACACAGTTCCTAAGATGCCAACGATGAAGGCAGTTCTACTTGGGTGGGGTGGCATCAATTCATGTTTCACAGGTTGATACACTCAGAGTAGCTGACCTTTTTGGATGGGAAGTCAGAGGGGGTGGAGGAGTAGTGAGACGACAGCACATCTTCAGAGTTCATTTAGAAGTCAGCATCCAAGGTAAAGGAATTCTCTGCCGGGCTTGACATCATTCCCATCCTCTGATACTCGCCTACTCTCTTCTCAAAGAAGTTCGTCTTCCCTTCCAGGGACATGTTCTCCATAAAGTCAAATGGGTTTTCTACTTTGAACAGCTTGTTAAAACCCAGTTCCAGCATTAGCCTGTCTGCCACGAATTCAATGTGCTGTGTCATCAAAGTGCAATTCATTCCAATCAGTTTCAAGGGCAAGGCTTCCGTAAGGAATTCCTGTTCTACTCTGACAGCATTCACAATGATTTCTTGTACTCTCTGCTCTGAAGGTTTGTGCAGCAGGTGTTTGAACACGAGGCAGGCAAAGTCACAGTGCAAACCCTCATCTCTGCGAATAACTTCATTGGAAAACGTGAGGCCTGGCATTAGTCCTCCTTTCTTGAGCCAGAAGATGGAGGCAAACGAACCGGAGAAGAAGATGCCTTCCACTGCTGCAAAGGCTACAACTCTCTCTCCATAGGTACTTTCTTTGTCGCCAATCCAACGCAAGGCCCAATCTGCCTTCTTCTTCACACAAGGCATTGTCTCCGTGGCACTGAAGAGATACTCCCTTTCTTTGGACTCTTTAATGTAAGTGTCAATCAGGAGACTATACATTTCAGAATGTATGTTATCCATTGCAATTTGGAAACCATAGAACTAGCGGGCCTCTGTAATCTGAATGTCTTGGCTAAATCGCTCCACCAGGTTTTCATGCACGATGCCGTCACTGGCTGCAAAGAAAGCCAGAGCGTGGGATATGAAATCTCTCTCCTCAGGCTGCAGGGCTTCCCAGTGCTGAATGTCTTTAGAAAGATCCACCCTCGGCCGTCCAAAAGGAGGCCTCAGCTTTCTTATACATCTGCCAAATGCCATGGTACTCGATGGGAAAGAAGACAAAGCGGCGGGGGTTCTCCTTCAGCAAGGGCTGTCCTCCATGCTGGAGGCTGGAGCTTTGGGGCTTTCTGGCTCCTGGAAGATCTTCCTCGCCGCCTGGTTGGCCAGGACGCGGGCGCTGCTGAGGGACAGGGGCGTGTTCTCCTTGTCCCCCAGGCTAAGTGCCTTCATGGGCCAAAGCTGGACCTGCTGGGGGTCGATGGTGGTGAGCCGCAAGGGGACGGAGAGCATGGTGCGCGACAGGAGCAGGCGGGAAGCGAGGGCAGATGGCGGACAAGCCTCGGACCCCGGCAGAAACCTGAACTTTTCTTTTTAAAGACGATTTGCTTTCTTCATGTGTGATGATCTTGATGTCCCGCAGCTCTTTGGGTCGTCTCTCAAAATTGTTTGATGCATCAGTTCTTTTCTTGAGGTGTTCTCAAAACTCAGGTACGATAGATTCAAGGTTGTGTTTTGGCTCTCATGGACTTGCTTAAATTTCCCTCAGCTTACATATTTCCCTAAACTTACATAGGAGCAATTGATGGTCTGTCCCATAGTCAGCCCTTGGCCTGGTTTTCACTGCTGATTGCTTTCTATATGTTCGCTTCCCTCAGATGAAGTCAGTTTGATTTCTGGGTATTTCTTCTGGGGAAGTCCATGTGTTGCGGCATAAAGGTATTTTAGACGAATAAGTCTTTGGTCTTGCAAAATTGTATCATGCGCTCTCCAGCTTCTTTTTTATAGCCAAGCCCATGCTTTCCAACTAGTGTTCCTTCCTTTCAGTTTCCAACTTTTGCATTTCAAAAATTGTCAATAATTATTGTTACATCTTGACTGCATGTTAAATTAATTTCAGACTGAAATTAGTAGAATTCTTCAATTTCTCTATCACTAGATTTTGTGCTTGATATATATATATAATTGAGTAATAGTTGCATTGGTTAGATTTCCTTGAAGGCAGAGAGTAGATATAATCCTATCACAGAGAACATTGTACTTCAGTATTGTTTTGAAATGTGCTTTCTAACAATGAATGTCAAGTCATTCCTTGTGGGGTTAAGGGTAAGAGGGAACCCCACAAAACATCACAGGTTTGGTAGGCGCAACTGTACAGCGATAATAAG
>NW_022103942.1:10676580-10720483 GCF_000313985.2 Echinops telfairi
TCTGCTTGATCTAGACAGCTGATAATGGCTAACTAACCTTGGTCACCCTTGGGAGGGTTTGACCTCTCTGGTAAGTCTGCAAGTGAATAGACCACCATTATCCTTATCAGAAGGGAGTGGGTCTTATTCAGGGTGAGTCAGACTAATAGTCTAGCCACTACAGATGGCCAATGTTAAGGAGGATAACCTCTGACCTACTTTTGCCCACAGTCACTCTTAAGCAGCTAAGTTTGGTACATATTTTGGGGAGACAACTTAAGAGAATTCCTTCTGTTCCCCACAATTCCTCTTGCTTGTATCACTGCCAGCATAGTAAAGCACATGATTTTCTGATTCAAAATGACCAATACCAGTCTACTTCAGCTCACTAATATCTAGGATAATGATCTCGATGTGTTCCATTTCACTTTTGACAGCCTTCCATTTTGCTACAAGCATACTTTGTAGCTGCTTTTCCTTACCTTGAATTGTGCCCATCAATGAAGACCCCAAAGGATGCCCTCTCACAGGCTTTGCCCCACTCAGGTCACTATGGTCAACTCCACTCAGAGAAAGCAACCACTCCTCAGTCATACTTGGAGTACTCTCAGACAGGGGCCCATCCCCCAGCACAATCTCCAACAATGTTTTCCATCCATTCCTTAGGCCTTCAGTATCTGACAGGTTTTCAAAGTTATGAGTAAGATTTTAAGGGGCTAACTTTTCTGAAACAAGAAGTCAATTGGTTCTTCATTGTTTGTTCTTAGTCTGGAACCTCTGCTGAAACCTGTTTACTGTGGGTGATCCTGCTGGCCTTTGAAATTTCAGCGACATTGCTTCCAGAATGACAGTAACACACAGCTACCACAGTTGACAAATATAACTGGTATGTAGGGCCTACAATCAGTTATGTCATATAGAAACATCCCTCATCTTCCTAATTTGTAGTTCCACAAGCTGATGACAGGCAACCAATGAACTACAAGTTTCTTCAAACTCTCTTACAATTTCTTTTGTATAAAAGAGGTTAAAATGGTAAGGTGAAATGAATTTCTTTATGTGGTCTTTTGTGTTTGTTCTTAGGGAAAACAATTTAAGAGGATCTTCCCCCCATCCCCCAAGCCCTAGTTTTCTTCCCCAGAAAATTTGTGATTTTTGTCCAGGTTTTCATGTTCCTGGATAAACTCTAAACTACTTGGTGGATTCATACTTTTTATGTGATCCTGGGATAATGCCTTCCTGTGATTTTCATGTACTATGTACAGAAGAGTCAATACAACTATGAAAATGAAGTGACTATTGCTCACCAATGGGATTGGTCAGTTTGAAGCCCTACTAGAAGTGTCATACCTTAAAATTGACAAATTTTCTCATATAAGCAGCCAATTCCACAAAGATTTCTGAGAAGACAAAAAGGGCATGAGAAGCAAGAGGAAAAAGAAGAGAAGAAGCAAAGAGAGGGGAGGCTAGGAACCTCCCAAAAGAGCTGTCACACAGGTCAAGTGCTGTAACAGGGCCAACAGAAAGACACCTGAAAGGGCCTCAGCAGCAGACTGGTGGTGACACTCCTGGACAGATCCTGTGGCGGAGTCAGTGATGACAGGAGAAATCTAATGCTAGGAATGCAGTTAATAGAGCCAAACAAAACTTATACATTGGTGATATAAACTGGGCCGGTTAGCAGTTAAAAGGATGACGCAGGGAGGCTGAAGACAGAGGTCTGCATGCTGAAAGGGGGCAGTCAGAAACAAGAATCCTATTTTGAGGGGACCAAGAGGAGATTTGCATGGCTGACAGGGACTATGCACAGGAAAGAGAAGGAGAAAACTATCCTGTGCTGAAGAAGGGAGTAATATGCTGTCCAATGAGCAGAAGTCCTCCAGACCGCCTACATGCTTTGGGATCCTGATCCTGAGCTACAATTCGTTACTTCCTTCATAAACAGTGAGTCCTATGCAGCCATTACAACAAATTCTCCAGGACTAAAACAAGCAGAGGTTTAGAGAGTGCTATGGCATTTCAATCTGTCTTGGAATAAATACAGTCAGAATGATTCCTAGAGACTAGGATGGAGAGACTGTCTCACATTCTTTGGACATGTTGTCAGGTGAGAGCGGTCCCTGGAACAGGACATTATGCTTAATGAAGTAGAAAGTGAGGGCTGAGCAGTAAAAATGATGAAGACTCTTGACAAGATGGAGTGACACGGTGGCTGCAACAATGGGCTCAAGCATAAGAACAATTGGGAGGACGGTGCAGGATTAGACAGTGTTTGGTTCTTTTGTGCATCAGATCTCTATGAGTTGGAGCCAACTTCATGGCATCTAACAATAATAAAACAGCATTTCAGTTGCCTCACAGGCAGGCAGGTGAGAACGGGGCACGGAATGAGAAAGACCAAAGGAGAATCTATGCATTTTCATTAGGGTGCTGCTGAAGAATATGCACAGTATCATGGACTGCCAGAAGAACAAGCCAATCTGTCTTGGAAGAAGTCCACCCAGAAGGCTTCTTAGAAGCAAAGATGGCAAGACTGCATCTTACATACTTTGGACACGTTATCAGGCGAGACCAGCTTTAGAAAAGGACATCATTTTTGGTAAAGTAAAACCAAACCCACACCAAAACCACTGTCATGGAGTCAATTTGGATTCACAGTGAGCCTAGCGGACAGGGTAGCACCGTCCCTGTGGGTTTCTGAAACTGTGACTCTTTATGGGAGTAGAAAGCCTCATCTTTCTCTTGGAGAGCCACTGGTGATTTTCAACTTCTGACTTTGTGATTAGCAGCTCGACGTGTAAAGTGGAAGGGCAGGGAAAATGAGGAAGACTCTCAACCACATGGATTTAAACAGTGGCTGCAACAATACACCCAAACAGAACACTTGTTTGAGGATGGTGCGGGACCCGGCAGTGCATTGGTATGTTTTGTATAGGGTGGCTATGTGTTGGTACTGAGTCGGCAACACCTAACAGCAATGAGAAGGACAACTGGTATTAGAATTAGAGAAAAGGATGAAGAATGGAAGCATGTCTGATCTCCACTTTATAGGAATAAGCTTTGGACTGATGGTGAATCTCTTCCCCCTTAAGTTAGATGTCAGGCTTACGTACTGTACAAATGGAATAACTTCTGTCATTACAATTTAGCTGTAGCTACAAAAATGCGAAACTTTAGCATATGACATATTTCTTTGAAACAAGGAATGCTTTTCATTGTAAAATCAAGATTTATTGGCATTTTTAGTGGGTGATATAAATATTTTGAAAGAAAATAATTTATTTCAGTTACTGTGAAAACTAGGGTCAAGAGAATTTTATCTAAAAATAGGCTGAGAGTTAATTTAGCAAGTATATATTTATGGTTTTGCCAAACTTTTGTGGCCCTCTGATAACTTTTATCCATATAACTCTATTTAATGTAATTTGTTTTACATTCCTCTATTGTTAGAAGAAACCACAGAGGGAATTAACTACATGAGAAGGAGTAACCCAACTCCTCCTATGATTTAGAAACAGGTGTTTCAAAACAAAGAGATATTCAAAATGACACAAGCACTGTTGGCATAGGCTTTCTGTTGAGAGGACATGGTCCATTCACATTCACTTATTTATTTTAAGAAGTATCAAGCCTCGGCTCTAAATAGGACACTAAACTCAGACTGAGGATTGTTAAAAATGCAAATAAGTTCTGCCAACGTGGAGTTTTCAATCTAGAGTGGAAGAAAAAGTGTAGGTTAAAATGAGGTGATTGATACCAAGGAGAGCTAAAACATCTTTTGGAAGGTCTATATGAGGAAATGTAATGCATGGTATGTGAACAAAATGCAAACAATAAAATAAGAAGATGATTTATTTTGGCTATTGTAACATGAAGAACTTTCATTAATGAGAATCATATTAAAGAAAATAAATGGGGCTGGGATTTTATAGTAAAAACGAGAGGATTCATGGTAAAGGCTAGAGGTAGGACTTATTTACGAACATAAAATGGCATGGTGATTCTTTGTCATAAACCATTTGGAAAATGTACATCAGTGGAAATTTTCTCAACTTTTCATTGATTTGTGGAAATACACAACAAGTTATCATAGAATCAATTTCAACTCATAGCGACCTCATGTGTTTCACCATAGAGTTGTGCTCTGTAGGACTTTAAATAGATGTGGAATTGGTATGTTTTGTTTTGTTTGAAGTAGATCACCAGGCCTTTCTTCTGATGCATCACTGAGTGGATTAAAATGACAACTTGTTTGTTACCAATGAAGTATGTTAATCCTTGGCATTACATGCAGTTCAACATTCTCAATGACTGGCAAAGGGGTGTGCTAAAAGAGCAAAAGATATCAAAGAGAACTGCTTTTAATTAGCAAAAGTTTCCAGGGTAAAAAGAGCAAAATAGTTTTGGACTAATGAAAGTAGGTCATTATCAGAGGAGAGCAAGGATAGTGAAAGGGGAGGGAACAGATAGTGAAAATAAAAAGGCTGTGGGAATTAGGCTTAAGTGATAAATTATTTATAATTAATGTTTGACTATATTCATTTAGTCAGAGGTGCTTATGCTGCTTATTCATGTATTATTAATTCATTAAGCAAATGTTTATTGATTACCTGCTATATATTTGAAACTCTTCTAGATACTAGAGTCTGGATGGTACAAATGCTTGATTAAAGTATTGGGCTGCTAACCAAGAGCAAGGAAGTTTGAATCCACCTAGAAGTGGCTTGAAAAATGGCCTGGCAATATATTTCTGAAAATTATCCATTGAAAACTCTATGGAACACAATTCTACTTTGACACATATCAAGTGTAATGAGGCGAAATTGACTCAGTGGCAATGAGCTTTTATTTTTCATACTAGGGATCTGTTGAGTCGACTCACAATGACCCTACGTATAACAGAAACACCTACTGGTCCTGCACCATTCTCACAATTCATGTTAGGTTTGAACTAATTGTTGCAGCCACAATGGGTTCACAATTCTTCTTATTATTATTTAATGTCCAGCTTTCATATGCATATGAGGTGATTGAAAATACCATGCCTTGGGTCAAGCAGGTCTTAGACCACATAGAAACATCCTTGCTTTTCAAAATTTTAAGGGGTCTTTTGCAGCGCACTGTTGTTTGATCTCTTGAATGCTGCTTCCCTGAGCATTTATCATGAATCAGAGGAAATTCTTGACCACTTCAATCTTTTCTCCATTTATTGTGATGTAATCTCTTGGTCCCTTTGTGCGTCTTTTTGTTTCCTTTACATTGAGTTATAATCCATACTGATGGCTACAAACAGAACAAAGGAATACCGCATGACTTTCAGCCAAGAAAGGTGTTCATCATGGTTGCATCCTCTCATCATATTTATTCAATCTGTATGCAGAGCAAATAATCAGAGAGTATAGATTATATGAAGAAGAATGTGGCATCAGGATTGGGGGAAGACTTATTAACAACCTTCAATATGCAACTGACACAATTTTGCTTGCTGAAAGTGAGGAGATTTGAGGCACTTGCTAATGTAGAACAAGGGCTGCAGAAATGAAGTAAAAAAAGTCTCTGCCTACATGGAGAAATCGAACTCTGGCTGTCTTTGTATTTTTAATTATAGACCTTCCCAATCCATAGGAAAGATCTCATTGGAACAAGAAAGTCCTGTTGAAAATGGTCAAAACAATTTTATTATAGCAACTGCAATGCATGCAATTTATAATACCAAGTGAAATATGCCAGTACAAATGAATTGACATTGATTGGGTGACTCCATTTATATGAAAAATTGAGAATAAGTAAATTTATAAACACAGAAAGTAGACTAGATGTTACCATGGACTCTGCAGAGAGGAAAGTGAGCAGTTATTCAATTGATACTAAATTTCTATTGGGGTGATGAAAATTTGTTGGAAATAGTGATGATGGTACATAATATTATGAATGTAATTGATGTCACTGAGTTGTATATTTAAACAATAAAAATAAATTAAAAATGCACTTGAACAAAATAGTTCTTAATCTCCCCACCCAAAGGAAACGACAGTTAATAATTTAGGCTCTTTACTTCAAGAACTCTTTTTGCACATATATGATGATAGGGCTCATGAATGTCCTGGAAGGTGCTTATGAGATATCATGATTAATAGTAAAGGTAAACTAGGTAATGTTACTATGGGGCAGTTTAATTCAGTTTATCTATAAATCTAGAAAGAAGGCACAAAGACAATAGTCATTATCTTCATAATCATATAATAAGAGTAGTATCCACTGAAGAATCATAAGACAAAAGACTTAATTGAAAGGAAAAGTGTTTAAAGAAAAATGAAGCTCTGGGGAGTATCCCACAAAGAAATTCACTGGAAAGTAGCATTGCATTAATGTGAGTATACGAGTAATGAATTTTGTTATGGGAATCTCCGGATCTACCATAGTTCTCAATGTGTGGTAATAAAATATCATAATGCAATTTTTAAGAGATAAATATATAATAGAATTCTTCTAATCGAGTGTGTAATCAAGAAATTTATTAAGTTAGGACACTACAACGTTCTCTTGTATTGTGTGAGTGCTTCGGGGGGTATTGGCTTCAACCACCTCAATTAGATTAGACTTAAATATGTATATACAAAGTCAAATTTAAACAAAAGTTAAATTCAATTAATAAATATAAAGAAATTATATTTTCTGCACCAACTAATGGTGATGTGTTTCTATGTACACAGTGGGATAGCATAAGCTTGCAGAAAGCCTTCAAGGTCAGGAAGTTAATGTTATAAATAAATCATTATAGTAATGATCCTATTTCTCTAGCCAGGTATATTGTTACTAACCATATTGTTTTAAATTAACTGGAGTTTCATTAGATCCTGCTACTATAGATATAGTTTGAACTAAAACATCATTTTGCAAAATACATAGTACAATCGAGAAAGATAAAAATGTTATTTCTGACAAGAAACGAAAAAAAACCCCACATAGAATGTTTTGAAGACTGGTAGAATATAATGTCCCAAAGTTCAAATGGAAGGAGCTGAAATTAGAAGAAAGACGGGAAGAGCAGTAAAAGGAAAGCAGTAGTAGTAAAGTTAAAAAAAATCTGTACATCGGAAGCTAAACTTAAAGAAATACACAAAGCATGTGAGAACTTTATGTATCTCATTACATCACTGTGGCCAGCTTTGGAAACCAAAGTCCAATATAAAAAAAAAAGTCAAGATTTAAGCTTCATATTTTACTACTATAACTAACAGGATATGAACAATTTCTGTTTTAATTAAATACATTTATTGGGGGCTCTTACATGTCTTATCACAATCTGTACAATCATCCATTGTGTCAAGCACATTTGTACATTTGTTGCCATCATCATTTTCAAAATATTTTCTTTCTACCTGAGCCCTTGGTATCAACTCTTCATTCCCCCCTCCCCCGCCCTCCGTCCCTCATGAACCCTTGATAAGTTATAGATTGTTATTTTCATATCTTACATCGTCCTCTGTCATCTTTCACTCACTTTTCTGCTGTTCATCCCCCTGAGAGGGGGTTATATGTTGATCCTTGTGATCAATTCCCCTTTTCTCCCACCACCTTCCCCTTATCCTCCTGGTATCTCTATTCTCATTTTTAGCCCTGAGGGGTTTATATAACCTGGATTCCCTGTGTTGCGGGCTCTTATCTGCAGCAGTGTGCATGTTCTGGTGTAATCCAATTCATAAGGTAGAATTGAGGTCATGATAGTGGGGGGAAGGCAGCATTAGGGAACTAAAGGAAAGTTGTGTGTTTCAGTAGTTCTATTTTGTACTCTGACTGGCTCATCTCTTCCTTGTTACCTTTCTGTGAGGGCATGTCCAATTGTCTACAGATGGGCTTTGGGTCTCCACTCCACACACACACACCCATTCACATTGGGCATAATTTTGTTCTGGGTCTTATATGCCTGATACTATGAACAATTTTTTAGTGAAAAAATATACAGAATTAAATGAAAACATTTGTGCTTTATATATTTTAATTATGTATTTAATTCATCACTCTGTGATCTAGTTCTCTCTCTTCTAACCTCCTAAAGGGCACCAGCCTCTTAATAAACCTTTCTTCAAACCATTAATTTTTTTCACTACTTCATTACTTACTATCTCCTAGAGAAAAAGTAGGTTCTGTGACAGTACATCTAGAGGCTTGCAATGAATGAGATGAAACAAAATGTATGAGTTGGTGACTATAAAACTGATGATCTGCTCTGTAAATTTCGGCCCAATTCACAATAAAAAGTGTTCAAAATAATTTAATGAATTAAAACACATCATAAGTAGAAAGAAAGAGTGGGGAAAGGATACATTTATTCTCTCAAAGCTAAATCTCTGAATTCACAGCACTAACACATTGTGCCTCTTTCTGCACCAGGGTACGTCCTCTGGTCTAGCCAATTTGTAAGGTAGAATTGGGATCATCATAGTGGGGGGCGGGGCATTAAAGAACTAGAGGAAAGTGACAACTGGACATCCCCCTCTCTGTTATGTAATCCACTATGCTTTTTGGTATATGAAACCTGGGATGGATGAAAACTAGAGATGATAACTAGAATAAGGGTTCGTGGGGAATATGGTAGAAGAGGTGGGGACGGGTAATGGGGAGCTGATATCAAGGAGTTCAAGAAGGAAAAAATGTTTCAGGACTGGTTGCGGTAGTGATTGTGAAACACTGCTTGATATGATTGAATTATGGAATAGCATGATGTCTGGATTAGGTCCTAATAAAATTATTTGAAAGGAAAAAAAAACCAGTTCCAGAGAATAGATGACAGAGACCTACTAAAAACAAAATAAAACAAAGCAAAAAACACTTATATGCACTGAAAGACCTAATCAGAAGAGTGAAAAAGGAACCCACAGACTGGGAAAATTTTTTGATAATGACACAGTGGACAAGGAGGTAATCGTTAAAATCTATAGAACACTGTATTACCTCAATAAGAAAATGATGAATAGCCCAATTAAAAAGTGGGCAAAGAACATGGACAAACTATTCACCAAAGACAACACCCAAGAAACATTAAAAGACTCAAGATCACTTGCCATCTGAAAGACAAAAGTCAGAACAACAATGAGATGTCCATTTATACTGACAATGATAGTCAAGTTTAAAAGAAAAAAAGAAAAATGCTGGAGAGGGTGGAGAGAGATTGGAACCCTTAAACTCTGATGGTGAGACTATAGTATGTACAACCATTGTGGAAAGCGATGTGGTGCTGCTTCAAACAACTGGGAATACAAATTCTATATGATTTAGCAATCTCTCTGTTGGGTATATATCCTAAAGGAGCAAGAGTCATAACACAAGCACTCATATGCACACTCTTGTTCATAACAGCTCTGTTCACAATAGCAAGAAGGTGGAAACACTTTAAATTCCCACTAGTAGAAGAAAGGCTAAAGGAATTTTGGTATGTACACACTATGGAATACTATGAATCACTAAAAAACAACGACGAAACCAAGAATCACAGATGTTACAGATTTCCACGAGCAGAAGAGTTAAAGAAGATAAAGCAATAGGCTAGACTGTTGACGGGTATTAACTTGGGTGAAATGGAAGATAGTAGTCCACAAGATGAACAAAAGGCAATAGTTGAAGAACAAATTTTTGGTGGATTAGATTAGAAGTTTAAACTGTTGAACACAATGCTGATGATCAATAATGCAAATCCTCACCCAATTTACAATAAAAAAAGTTGTTCCAAAAATAGTTCCAGGGTAAATGAGATACTAATGTTTCAAAATGCATGTGAAGATTTTAAATAATGATTTTGCAAGAAATGGCAGTGAACAAGGCCTTTAAAATGTCACATACTACTTTATTCAATATATGGTTTTAAGATGTATAATTAATATAACAACTATTATAAATAGAATTTGAATGTATTAAATGTATTTAGTCAGGGTGGGAGAAGCATAGTTTTAGATTACCTTCTTGAGTAACTGAGGATCTGTCTTCTATTAATTTATGTTTGGGATGTATGAGATTTTATTATAAAAACTGAACACAATTAAGTTGCTCTAGCTCGTATTTTCTTTTCCTCTGATGTAGTAAGCCTTGTGACTCTTCCATGTGAAAACTTAGGATATCATGATTTAAAATAGACATAAATGTCATGGTTTTAGTATATTTCTGAAATATCTTGCTGGATGTTCTCTTGTTAGTTCCAACTCATAATGGCCCTATAGGTGACAGGATGAAATGTTTCCCAGTCCTATGGCTTCCTTACAATCATTACTATGTTTAAATGTATTGTAGTAGCCACTGCGTCAACCTCTCTAATCAAGGGTTTTCCTCTTTGTCAATGACCCTCTACTTTACCAAGCATGCTGCCTTTCACCAAGGATTGGTCGTGTGTTTGTTAGTTTTATCATGTTCCAAACAATCTTTAAAAGAGCATTCTGGATGCACTTCCTGGGAGACACATTTGCTTGCTCTTTCTGAAATTCATTGCATATGTAGCAGTCTGTGCCAGCACCACAATTCAAATGTATCGATTTTTCTCCTGTCTTCCTTTTTCTTTGCCAGAGATCACATGCATATGAAGAGACTAAAAGTACCACGGCTTGGATCAAGTGCACCTTGATAATCCAAGTGACATCTCTGCTTTGGAAAAATTCAAAGATGTCCTATTTTTCACTTTTGACTTTTCATTGTAATGACTGAAAGCTTACAGAGCGAATTGGTTTTTCATTCAACAATTCATACACAATTTGTTTTGTGACTTTGATTCCACTCCCCACCAAAAAAGAGCACTTTTCCTGCCCCATTATTTGTGCTTACTGTTTCCACTCATCTTTTTATGTTTTCATATCCCTTTCCGCTTTTGGAGGTTTTTTAAACTCAAAAACGAACTGCCATCAGGCTGGTGCTATCTCATAGCAACTCTATAGGGCAGGGAAGAAAGATATCCATTGGATTCAACAAGAATAAGAGGGCTAAAGGAAACAGTTCAAATTTTGCACCCAAGCTACTAGAATGAAAAGTTACCATAACACCCCCATTTTTTGTGAAACCAGTGTAAAAATGACAAAAAGGTTACATGGAGGGATGAAGCAACCTGAGTGTGAGTACATATCTAAAATATACGTGTACATGAATGAAGATAAGGGAAACCGATGGTACTATAAGTAAATCTTTGGGATGGTTATGATAAAATACACAAATTAGGGGAAGAGAGAGAAGCAGACAAAGATCGGAGTTAGAGAATGTTGAATTTTGCACATTTCTCAAAAAAGGTAGGTACATGCATAGTCTATCCTTTTTCTCTTTGGGTTCATCAGATTTTGCAAATAAATCAGTTGGAGAACCTACAATTGCTAGCAATATTAGAACTTCTGGTGTACAAGAACCTACTTTTTCCTACTATCCTCAAGTTTCTATTTAGAGAAATTTCTGTTGTAATCATCCTAACGGCCTCCATCCTCATTCCTCATGTACAGAGAAGAACAGAAGTTATTTACCTGGTTCTTTAGTTTGGAAGAAGGAACTAAGCTCAAATCTTTTCTCAGTCATTTTCAGATGTGCCTGGCTACAGACAAGATACAATGTATTGTGTGTACCGGAGTACAGTAAGTTAACGTCATATCAGAGAATGGTGCCTGCAGTACATCAATGCCTATTCCTGAGTCAACCAATTCATAGTGTTTGGGGAAGTTTGCAGACATTCTCTCATTTAAACTCCAAAATAAATCTCTTAGGTAAATATCACTATACTATACTTTTCCCACTTTATAGATCAGAAACTTGAGTCTCAGAGACATTAAATAATATAGGCACAAGATGCACAGCTAGAAAATGATGGATTCAGGCCGAAGTGACTCTAGAGTCCACTCTGTTACATTATCATAGTGTATATGTCGAGAAGTGTGAACTTATTATTATTGTTTTCGGTAGGGAGTAAAAGAGGAAATCTTTACTATTTTACTTGATATTTTATAGAAAATACATTCCCTCTTCTATTTGTGAGTCAATTTATACAACCTATGTGTTTTCCTAGCATGGAACGAAATATTTCCTTCAATTTATTATATGAACACATCACTTAGCTCGTTTCCCATATATTTTATAAACGTGACACTTAGAGTAGACTCTAGAAATTATTTCTATGAATAAAAGCAATGGCTGAAGGATGGCAGTAGTACTTGAGGAGATAGAAGTAATGAGTTGATGGGTGATTGCCTTATCCTGTATGCTTGGAAGGCTACAAAGATTGTAAAGTGCAGCTTGTCTATTTATTATAATAGATGGAGACAGGATATACCAAGTGCCTCAGACTAAAATGTATTTTTTCAAGAAAATTTGAGAGTGAATGGTCATCCTGATTTATCTACATGAAATATGCATATAAAAGCAGTATCTGAAATCCTTCCTGACAAATTACATGAGCTACATGATAGTCTTCATATCTTTATGAGAAGTAAGGCCTAGTCATTAGCTTGCTACTATTGTACTAGCCAGACAATTTATTGTCAAGCACTTGTCAGTCGAAAAAGATCATTTTGTCTAGGCACTCTCAATGGCTCTGACATTTACTCAGAGTAAATCTTACAGGTATTGGCTCAGTACAGCTCAGGATGACAGACATGACATTTACTGCTGACATACTATAACCAGCATTGTGATAAGGTCTTGGATGTCCCATGAAATTGGTGAAATATAATATCAAACTTAATGGACAGTCTATTTACTTTTTTGCTAAGGTTTAAAAAGAAATAAATTAAGGGTCTCCCTGTTCGTGTACTTTGAGAGAGAAAGCCAAATGAATTTAAGTATTTTTTTAAGTTTCCCCAGGTATTTATTCTCACAGGTAGATTTTTATTTCCTTTCATGTCTGTGAATTTATTATTTGTAAGCAACCTATCTTTACTTCTATAGGTGTTTCAAACATGCTGTTTTGTTTTATAATTAGTACTGAATGAAAAAAATCTATTTGCTTACTTGAGTGTGAAGTTCTCTCTCTCTCATTTCCTTTCTTGTTCTTTCCCCTCACAAACACACATAATCCTGATGCAATATGCATTTTAACTAAATATGATGATATGCAAAATGAATGTTTTTCAATATTTCCTTTACACATATTACATTAAATTCCAGTAATAGTAACATTTATTTTTCTCTGTTCAAAGATATGTGCCTATATACCTTTATATATAATTATATCTGTGCATATATACAAATACATAATATATATTTGCTAATGATCTCCTTTTTCTTAAAGCACCATGTGCTTAAAGACTGAAGCAGGTTGCATGTTCAATAAGATTTTAACCATAATACTAGTCGATGGATAAGAGAGTAAATGAAACGCAGATCTCTCCTTCTTACTCAAATTTCATAAAAATTTATATTTATATTTAAAACAGATTATTTTTTCCACTTATTCTTTTTTGATAGAATTAGAGCATGATCCCCAAGCCTCATAATTATTTCTGGTGATTCTGTATCTCATGTTCACTAATGAAGCATACCCATGTCTGTGGTGGAGTGAAATTTCTTAATATGGCTCATCCATTCTTGTCTCTGTAACTCTTACCAAAGTATGGGTTGGGGCTATGCAAATAGTATGTGCATAATACTAATAGAGACAATTGGTCAATTTTAGTTGCTACTCCCCTGGCTGTAAGGATAAGTTATCTCAGAAGCAGGAACAGAGAAAAATCCAAGGACCAGCAACAAAGAAGATCCGCCGATAAAGCATGTTAGGGATCTGAGTCTGAAATTGTAGAAGCTGAGACCAGAGGCCATGGCAAGGATACCACAATACTGTGAGGCATAGGAGCTGACTCCCTTCCTGGCCCAAGGAGGCAAAGGCTGAAAAGTTGAAGACAAGAGAGAGACTTGGCTGCTGGCTGAGAGGTATTGCTGTGGACCAATGGTTGTATCCTTAATGTTTTCTGATCCTGGCATACGATAAACTGTTGACTTCCCTAATAAACCCCTTACTTATAAGTATTGCCACGGCAACTGATTATCAAACCCAACAGAAAATTCAGAGTGTCATGGGACGAATGGCTGGTGTCAGAATAGGGTAAAAGAGGATGGAAGATAGAAGTATGTTTGCCATTTATGACTTTGGCAAATAGACACGATGCAGAAGAATTCTGTTGAACAGCTGTTGAAGAATTCTCCTTCTCCCTTGGGTAGCCAGAGGAGGCCAGAGATAGCTTCCATACTGTTTACTCAATGTCTAAATGGTACTTCCAACTGAAAACGAAGGTGTGATAGGTAGGTTTATCGTGCCAACATGGCCAATGAACACATGTGGGATTAATTAAAGGGCCGAGAGAGTGAGTCTAGCCTTTCTTGTCTCTTGCTCTTTGATGATCAGACCAGTGTGAGGCTGCCTTAGTTTGTTCTCTACCTCAATTTGCAAGCTACAAGACCTGTTTCGCCATGCTACTGCTTGAGCTGGGGACAGTCGAACCCTGTCACATGGCTGACTGTTAGTGACCTGCCTCGCCATTTGCTGCCTGTGGCCAGATAGCCTGACTTGCTCTTCAGAGGACTACCTGGCGGCCCTCAAGACTTGAAGGACTGCCAGCATATTAGCTGTCTCGTGGGAGTGAGTTGCACTGAGCCATTTGTACTGCTTTATAGATTAATTAACTGTTTATTTCTTATGCTGATGAATGCTTGCCATTTGTGACTTTTGCAGCAATTACAGCTAAAGAAGTTGTTATTTTACATATAAGTCCAAGGAATTGCTTCTGATTGTATATGATGTGTATTCAATCATTTTGAAATTTAGGGAAATGTTTCATTTTCTTCCATTGGCTCTGTTTGTTTATTGGAAATGATCTTATCTTCAGGTCACTATGAGTTAGGTATATATGCATTTTCACACACAAAGTTTAATGGTAATAGAAAGTTAACAGCAAAGTGCCCAGTTGTATGCCCTTATACCCTGTCACAATTGAACCACCTTCTATGTAACAGAATATGTACTTTCATTTCATTCTAGAGCCATGCAGCTTCATCTAGTGACTGATGCCTGTTGCTCTTCATACTTCATCTCAAGTCAAGGAAGAAGCTTGGAGATCAGGAAAAAGTCAGAAGAAAGAGGAAATGGGAGAATTATATGGCGTGGAAAAGTGTGATTGTAGGAAGAGAGAGAAAGTAGTTACAGCAATTAGGGAACTCTGTGCTGGGAGACATATTTTTCAAACCATTGTGTGTCTACATGAAATGATCTTTCAGAGACCAAGTAACCAAGTCTTAATTCTTTATGCAAAGCAAGGGAGATAAATATAAAATTCTATGTAATTATATAAATATGAGATAAAATGAATCATAGCACTCTGCCTCAATTCTATAAGTGACTGCAATACACATCAATCATTTATTTTATGTGTCCCAGAGAGTTATGAGATATTTTTAAATTTTTCATTTTGATTTGAGGTTTTGCCCTGAATGAGGTATTTACGGTAGCATGAATACAACACAATAAAGCACCACATCTACTACTATACCTGTTTACTATTTAATCTAAAAACCGTTCTTCATTGTTTCCTTTCATGAAAACAATGCAAGAGTCATTTTGATTTTTACCTTATTTTTTTTATGTGTGAAATCAAAGAGCTCAAACCTTTGTCA
Organism: Echinops telfairi; assembly: GCF_000313985.2. Classification (NCBI taxonomy): domain Eukaryota; kingdom Metazoa; phylum Chordata; class Mammalia; order Afrosoricida; family Tenrecidae; genus Echinops; species Echinops telfairi. Next base: position 10,692,181 of record NW_022103942.1, read on the forward strand.
ATTTCACAGAGTATCAAGAATTCATATTTTTTCTATTTAAAATTTTATTCTCATAGGCTTTCCTATGAAAGGTGCATTTAAATTTTCTTTACTTTTGTCCTAAAGTTATGATGTGGATTTTTTACTTAACTGGCTGCATGCATATTGGACTTCCTATATCTCTGGTGTTATGCTAGTCATAGTTTCAGGAAATTCTCAGTGATTATCTTCTCTAACATCACATATTAGAAAAACCTTGATTTACTCTTTTCTCTCCTTCAGAAACTCTAATTGTACATTTGTCTATTGTAGACATTCTCATTTCATCCCTGAAACATTTCATTCCAACCTCCAAGCCATTACGCTTTTTATTTTTCACTTTAAAATCTTGATTCCACATCTTCCACGTGCATTCTGAGTATTTTCTGCAAAACCCCTTCTTCAAGTATATCTAATATTATTCTAAGATGTCCATTTTGGTATCTATTAACTTTAATAATAGTATGCTGTTTTCCTGGAGTTTTAATTTATTTGTTTAAAAATCTGCCTGCTGGAATATTTTTAAAGCAATCCTCTTCCTTAGTCATTCTCCTGTAACATCTTTAACTTGTATAAGCATTTCATATAGTCAAAATAATATAATTCTGATCATTGCAATATCTGAAATACTTAGAAACCTAATTCTGTCTTACGTGGTTTTTTTCTTTTTACAACTCTTGCTCATTGTCATTGTTACTGTTGCTAGATGCCATTCTGGCTCACAGCGACCCTACGTGCAGTGGAACAAAACACTGCTGGAGCTATGCCCTCCTCACAATTGTTCTTATGTTTGAGCTCATTGCTGGAGCCACTGTGTCAATCTGTCGCTTGGAGGGTCTTCCTCTTTCTCACTGACTCTCCACTTTACCAAGCATGACGTTCTTCTCCAGAGACTCATCTCTCCTGACATGTCCAAAGTACATGAGATAACTCTCACCATACTGACATACATATTAGAGTTTCAAAGTGTGCTTTAATGCTATGGGAATTAATACATCAGAGTGATTTTTAGGACTAAAAAGCCTTCAGTTGTGCTGTGGGTTTTCTGGATGTCCAATCTCATCTAGTTGGCAGCCATTTCACCTATCTGTATGTGGCTGATCCAGATGCAGCAGACGCTGAGATGGGAAGAATCGGCACCACCAGACACAATCGGAAAGAAGCTTTGGAGGGTTTGTTCAGTCGTCCTTCAGCCATTTCTTCATTTGCCATTAATGTAGGGAACCCAGTCCGGGATCTACTGCCAGTCAGTGGCCCATTCCAGCCCCACAGAATCCACGGGACCCCACATGCCCGCCCGTGGCAGACAGTTCTTCGCCAGTTCCTGGTAGTGTGGGCCCAGGAACTTGGTGAACATTGCAGCACAACAGTGCATATTTTATAATAACATGAGTCCTTTCATATATCTGGTCCACAAAAATAACTCTCAAAAAATCTTTAAATGGAATATCAATATTCAAGGGCAAGTTAAAAAGTATTTGTACAAAGTCAAAGAGTTTTTTATTAAACAAAAACATGAAAATGTGAAGCTATTGCTTTAGGCATAACCTACATCAAGATCTATATCTTTCTGAAAGTGGTATTTCCATATCTCTAACTCTTACCCTGAAGAATTTCATGGTCTTTGATTTATACCACATCAAAACAGTAGTTTTGGTATCCTAGAGGGATAGAAATTGTGTTCCTTTTCAATGTTATTTTGAGTTTGTAGAACAAAGGGGAGTCTGAAGGGGTAAGATCTGCGTTGTAAGGCGGGATGGGGTAAGGTTTCAGAATGAAATCCTCATAGGAAAGCCCAAGAATTGGCAAGTGTTTTGTTCTGGTGGGGGAAAAAAAAGTTTTTTGAGCACCTTTTCTAGCCTTTTTCTCACCAATGCAATTTTTAATTTTCATAAAACATCTTCATGATAAGCCCCAGTGATCAAACTGCATCCTTGAAATAAATATGTAATATTATCTATTTGAATTCCCAAAGCACAGACATCATAACCATCTATATTAATCTTTCTGTCTTGAATTACACTGGCCCAGCAGTTCACCACGGAAATCATTGCTTCCACGGAAATGGTTTTAAGGCCCCCTAATGAGACTAAGGTGTTCTGGTGGTGTAGCGAGTTTGCATTGGGTTGCTCACCTGAAGGTCGGTGGTTTCAAACCTTTAGCCACTCTTTGGGAGAAAGAGGAGTCTTTCTACTTCTGTAAAGATTTGGTCTTAGAAACCCACTGGATGAGTTCTACCCTGGCCTATAGGGTTCCTGGAAGTGATAAAAAAAATCCATGGCAGTGAGGGTTTTTTGGTTGTATTTTGTTGGTTTGTTGGTTTTGTTTTGTTTTGTGTTCTAATGCAACTAAGACAAGTGAATTACTGGGCGAACTTCTCTGTAGCTATCCACCAGTAGCAGAGACATTCTGTTGGAAATAAATCCATCTAAGTATGAATTGGAATCTTAGCAATATTTCTTGATGTATTCTTTTATTATAAAGAACAATCTTATATATATTTTTGTAATTCCACAAAAAGCAAAGGGCTTGGGCACCACACTCTCACTCTATGCCATCTCTTTCTATTCCTCAAATAATTTAGTCTTAAAGTCATTAAATAGGGCCAACTAGGAGAGCATTCACACTGTAAATAGAAACTGAGGCAGACTTTAGGCGGCCCGGGGTAGTGTGTGAAAACAGAGACAAGGTCGGGAGGATTGTTTGATTATTGCTTTTGGTCCATGGACGACTCTAACATTACAAAATACGCTGATCAAGAAATGGTTTTCAAGCGCCTTGGGGAAGGAATTTTTTAAAAACTATTTTATTGGGAGGACCAGTGGTGTGAAACAGGGAGGGTAAAGGGAGAATGGGTAGGAAGGAGGGAACCGATTACAAGGAACTATATGTGACCTCCTCCCTGGGGGACAGACAGCCAAAAGGTGGATGAAGGGAGATGTCAGACAGGGCAAGATATGACAAAATACCCATTTATAAACTATCAAGGGCTCATGCGGGAGGGGGGAGTGGGGAGAGAGGGGAAAAATGAGGACCTAATGCCGGGGGTTTAAATGGAGAGAAAATGTTTTGAGAAACGATGTACAAATGCGCTTTACACAATTGATGTGTGTATGGATTGGGATAACAGTTGTATGAGCCCCTAATAAAATGTTAAAAAAAAAAAAATAAAGCATTAACTAAAAAAAAAAACTATTTTATTGGGGGCTCATACAATGCATCACAACCTATATGTACATCCATTGTCTCAAACCCATTTGTACATATGTTGCCATCATCATTTTCAAAATTTTTTCTTTCTACTTGATCCCTTGGTATCAGCTCCTCATTTTCCCCCTCCTCTCTCCTTCATGAACACTTGATAATTTACAAATTATTATTTTTTCCTGTCTTGCACTGTCCAATGTCTCTGCACACCTCCTGGTCTTTTGTCCATCCCCCTGGGAAGGGGTTATAGGTAGATCATTGTGATCAGTTCAGCCTTTATCCCCCCCCCCCACCTGATTCTTACCCACCTGATATGGCTACTCTTAATATTGGTCCTGAGGAGTTTATCTGTCCTGTATTCCCTGTGTTTCCAACTCTTATCTGTACCCATATACATGCTCTGATCTAGTCAGATCTGTAAGGTAGACTTAGGGTCATGATAGTGGGGGAGGGGGGAAGGAAGCATTAAAGAACCAGAGGAAAGCTCTATGTTTCATCAGTGCTACACTGCACCCTGACTGGCCCCTCTTCTGCCCACAACCCTTCTATAGGGGATGCCCAATTGCTTACAAATAGGCTTTGGGGAAGGAATTTTTGAAAAGGCCTTTCAGGGGTAATGCATGCATTTTTGCCTATGGACAGACAGGTCCAGGGAAGTCCTTTTCCATGAGGGGCAATGTTGAGCAGCTAGGCTCCAATCTGAGGGTCTCTCTGGAGTAAAACACTGCCCAGCCTTTCAAAGAGGAGGTATCTTACATGGAAATCCATAACGAGGAAGGCTGGGACCTTTTAAACCCCAATGGGAGTAGGCAGCCTCTTAAAGTTTGAGAGCATAAAGTTTGGGGACCAGTTGTAGATGGTTTATCTCAACTGGCTGTGACTAGCTTTGAGGATATTGAGTCATTGATGTCTGAGGGGAATAAGTCTCACACGGTTGCTGCAACCCATATGAATGAGGAGAGTAGCCACTATGTTCAACATCATCATCACACAGACGCTTTTTGACCTGCAGTTTGGGAACTTGGGAGAGAAAGTCAGTTAGGTCAGCTTGTGGACCTGGAAGACAGCCAACGAGTGTCTAAAACAGGAGCTGCAGGGGTGAGCGCCTGAAAGAAGGCAGCAACATTAACAAATCTCTTACAACCTAGGGGTTGGTGATATCACCCACTGACCAGCCAAGCAACTGGTAAGGGTACAAACAAATATGTGCCTTACTGGGATACAGTCCTCATGTGCCTTCTCCAGGACATCTTGGGAGGCAACAGCCAGACCTCTGTGATCACCACTGTCAGCTCAGCAGGCGACAACTATGAAGAAACCCTCTCCACATTGAGATATGCAGATCAAGTAGAAAAGATTGTGCACTGGGCAAAAACTAAAGATTTGGGGGGATGCCCTTAAGCCTCTCAAATTTTGTCTTCTGTCAATACACATTCTGGGACCAGTTTGAGTCCCGGCTGGCTGTGCCCGTGGTAGAGCCAAAAGTGTCTTCTTCACAGTCTAGGGCTGCTCAGTACAGTACACCGTCAAAGTTTCTCACCACAAGGACTATTCCTGGAGTCCATTTCCACAGGAGCATGAGGATGGAGAGTGTTGTGGAGGGCCAACTGAGGAGCACAACGCAGTGCTGGTCCCAGGACCAGGCAGTGGCATCCCTGGGGCACCTGCCAACTGGATCCCTCCCCCTGGAATGAAAAACCACATCCCTGTTCTCTTCCTTGATTTGAATGTGGATGACCTCAGTGCCAAAGAGCAGCTCGTCTGCCTCCACACATCAGGGGTGGCCTCCATCCTCCCCAAGGAGCATGGCGACCAGTTTTTCTACCTGCCCATCATAAAGCACAGGGACGATGAGGTTTCACCCAGAGCTTCGTGGGCCTCCTCAGGGCATGAATCTGGCACTTGAATAGGGTCACGCCCCAGAAGGAAAGGATCTAACTGATTGTGAAGGCCACTGCCCAGCTCAGTCACCCTGCTGCCAGGGAGCTAGTCTTGCACAAAGAGATTGCGGCCAACACAGACAATAAACAGAGCTTCACCCAGAGCTTGCAGAGGAGATTCTCACTGAAAAACATGGTTTATTCCCATGGTGTCACCTATGAAACAGCATCCAATATACCAAAGGCAACAGGGGATTGAGGACCAGGAGACGCTGGCTCTCCAGTTGGCAAGGTGTGAGAATGAAGGGGTGTCAGACGGAAAGACATACATCGAGAAGTACAGGCGGGGCGTACTGCTGGTGACAACCTTCTGAGCTTCGAGCACCTGCAGCAGGCCATTGCTGTCAAAGAAGCATTTTCCACTTAAGCCCAGGGCCTGCTGAGAAGCCTCAGCACACCAAATGTCCACAATGTCTCTTCTAGCTGAGCAGACCTCTCTGGCTTTGAGGCAGACGGTACAGGTTGTCGGAGAACCAGTTAGAGTGCCTGAGTACAGCTCTGTAACAGACGTGTCATGGAATTTTCCCAGTGATTAACTGGGGAGAAGTCAATAGGTGGCACATCAGAGAATCCTCACGCTGCCCTAGTGGTCAGCCCATGCAAAGCATTCTCTCCTCAGCCACCAAAGTGTGTCAAACTCCTAATGCCTGTAAAAGAGGAGCATAAGAAAAGATAGCTCTTTGGTGGGGGAAGCAGAGCAAGGAGGTCCTGAGGGAGTACCAAGGATAGACTTTGGGGCCAGGACGTGGCACCCCATCAGACTCATCCGGAAACCACTTCTAAAGGTCAACAAACAGACCATGAACTATTAACAGGCTTTTCTTACTTTCTTTTTAAATTTGTTTCTTTTTTCTCTTTTAGATTTTGTATGTCAGTGGCTTTTTTGTTTGTTAGTTTGTCGGTGTTGCTGCCGTCATCGCCATGTTCTTATGTGCCACTTTGTTTGGTGCTGTCGAGGCCATCTGCAATTTTATGCACATATCATTATATTTGCAGGTCTATCTAGATAAGATAGGCTGGATAAACAATGTGAGAAGAAAACAACGGGACCAATGGTCCCTGGGGACATGGGAGAGTGGGAAGTGGGGCAAGGGAGGAGGTGTTGGCCAACCCAGGGACAAGGGAACAACCAGTGGTTCAAAACCAGTGGCGGGGGATGGGGAGGATGGGAGGACTGGTAGGGAGTGACCAAGGGCAATGTAACCGAGAAGAATTACTGAAACTATAATGAAGGCTGAACATGGTAGTAGGATAAGAGGAAAGCATAAGGAAATAGAGGAAAGGAATAGGAGGCAAAGGGAAAACATAGAGGCCAAAATACAGACATGTACATATGTAAATATATTTATGATTATGGGGGAAATAGATCTATGTGCATATATTTATAGGTTTAGTAGTAGGGTAGCAGGTAGACTTTGGGCCTCCTTGCACACATTCCCTTAATACAAGAGCACCTTGCTCAGCAAAACGGTCATTCCATGTTACCCACCCTCCAGACATGATCGCTGAAGACAAACCTGTGCATAAGCAAACGTGGTGAAGAAAGCTGATGGTGCCCGGCTATCAAAAGATATAGCATCTGGGTTCTTAAAGACTTGAAGGTAAACAAGTGGCCATCTAGCTCGGAAGTAACAAAGCCCACAGGGAAGAAGCACACAAGCCCGGGTGATCACGTGATGAAGGGATCATGTAGCAGACACCAAAGAACAAAAACCATCATTGTGTGCTCACCTCCATTATACGATCGCAGAAGACAAATGGGTATATAAGTAAATGTGGCGAAGAAAGCTGATGGTGCCCGGCTATCAAGAGATATAACATCTGGGGTCTTAAAGGCTTGAAAGTAAACAAGCGGCCATCTAGCCCAGAAGCAACAAAGCCCACATGGAAGAAGCACACCAGCATGAGTGATCATGAAGGGTCGAGGGGACCAGGTATCAAGCACCAAAGGGATGGAAACATCATATCATCGTGAATGAGGGGAGCACGTGATGGGGACCCAATGCCCATCTGTAGACAACTGGACATCCCTTGCAGAGGGGTAGTGGGAAGGAGATGAGTCACTCAGGGTGCACTGTAGCATTAATGAAATTCACAACCTTCCTCTAGTTCTTAAACGCTTCCTCTCCCCATCCCACATCATGATCCCAATTCTACCTTATAAACCTGGTTAGACCAGAGGATGCACAGCGGTGCAAATGGGAACTGGAAACACAGGGAATCCAGGACAGGTGAACCCCTCAGGACCAGTGGTGAGAGTGGTGATACTGGGAGGGAGGAGGGAAGGAGGGGTAGAATGCAGGAACTGATTACAAGGATGTACATATAACCTCCTCCCTGGGGAAAGGACAATAGAAAAGTGGGTGAAGGGAGACTCTGGGCAGTGTAAGATATGATAAAATAATAATTTATAAATTATCAAGGGTTCATGAGGGAGTGGGGAGCGAGGAGGGGGAGGAAAGAAAAGGAGGAGCTGATTCCAGGAGCCCAAGAGGAAAGTGAGACTTTTGAGAATGATGAGGGCAATGAATGTATCATTGTGCTTTACACAGTTGATGTATGTGTGGATTGTGATGAGTTGTATGAGCCCCCCAAAAATGATTTAAATAAATGAGTTATATTAAAGAAGCAAGGCCTCTTCTAAGCCAGGAGAGCATGCCTCCAACTCAGGTCCACAGCCCTGGCTGCATCTGCCCTCAGGACGCAATGGTAGCAGCACACCAGTAGAACTGAGTAGCAAGCTTGAGAGGAGGATCGACACCAAGGAGGAAGAACCAGAGATAGAAGCTTTTGACAGGAAGCAGATATGCTGATAAGTTCACAACCTTAAGTACCAGTATGCACAATGTCAGGTTGGGGAACAGAGAATAGTTCTCCTCTAAAGTAGATTTGAGAAACTCATGGGTGCCTGAGAAAGAAGTGTCCCATAGCCCTACCACCAGCAATATTAGCAGTGGCTACTTTGGCCACTCTATCAGACATGCGGGTCACTTCTAGTGACAGCTCAGACCTGCTGGCCATCTAGAAAATGGATGTAGACTCCTCGGGGCATTCTGGACCCTCACTTGCACAGGAGTGCCAACCACTCACAAAGAATTGACTGAACTAGAAAGAAGCCTGATGAAGGATAAATTGCCATTGGTGCCACCCAAGGAAAACAATGCCTTAGCCAAAGGGAGTCTATCGTCCCAAAACATCCCTGAGTAAAACTCCAAAGCACTGTGCAGGACAGGCTCCTGCCGCAGCAGAAATGGCCTGCCGGCCAGGGAATTCTTCCCCAGGGAGGTGAACATGGAACATACCTCAAATCTCCTAGGGGATCAGGTAACGCTTTTGAAGGCTTGAAGGATTCTTCCAGAGAACTCCTGAGGAAGAAGAACCAGCCAAATCAAACTGACAGTAAGAGTGTCCTCCATGGGCAACCTGACCCCAGCCATCTGCATCCTGCACCAGACAGTGACCAGGGAACTATAGCAAGTGGGCCCACAAGGTGAGGCCGAGAGCACATCAGGCCACCACTGTGCTCGGCAGACATCTTGGTTCCAGAGAACCAAACACCAGCTTCTATTTTTAAAAGGTCTGGCAAGCAGAGACCCCTCTCTCGGGGTCCAGGGTTCTTTCCCACCCCTGTCAAGTGGGAGAAGTGGCACTTTGTCACTTGAGTGCGTGGGCAGTCACTGTTTTTTATTTTTCCCCAGAAAACAGAAATCTGGATAAATTGAGTGGCAGTATTTTTCATTTGCATTTCCTACACATCCCTATTATGTAGTAACCTCTACTGATCCCAACCAAGTAATCTTTATTCGTATTCAACTTTAGTTAATTCTTACTGTAAACTATGGAGTTAATGCTCTAATTTGTTTTATTAATATATCAATTATATGAAATATGTATCTATAGCTTGTGTGTCTGAAGACAGATGTGGCTGCACACTAAAATGCAGATAAAGGTAGGTTCGAGAATCTCATTAGGTACTGGACTTTGTTACAAAGAAATGTTGGCAATCTCTTCCACACAAGCCACTGAGAATGGTTGCATAAGAACAAGGTTGCAAATCCCTCTTTGCAGGAAAGTTTACAGAATGCTGTGTTTCAGCTGCCTCCCAGGGAACAGGAGGGTAAATGTACCCTAGATCTGAAACCAAGGTCAGTTGACCTGGTGCATCAGCTTCCTGGGTTGAGCCATCAGCATCTGCCCACGGGGCCTTGCCACAACCATTGAAATTGATGGTCCTGTCTCACTTGCCCAAGGAGCAAACAGCTTCACACCTAACAAACTGGATTCTTAGCAGTAATATTTCTGATTATAAAGAAAAATCATATTTTTTCAAATTCAGCAAGAATAGAAGGGCCTGGGCACCACATTCTCACTCTGCCTCCTTTTTCCATTCCTTGAATAATTTAGTCTTAAAGCCATTAAATGGGACCAAATAGGAGAGCATCCACACTGTAAATGGATAAAGGGGCAGACTTCTGGTGGCCTAGGGTGGTGTGTCAAAACAGAGACAAGGTCAACAGGACTGTCTGTCATATGTTTGCCTTGTGTAAGTAATAACAGCCTTTGGGGAGGAACAGGATATTTGTATAAAATGAATGTCTTAATTGGAATCAGCACTTAAATGAGATAAGAAGGACACTCAATGAGATCTCAGAGTTTATGCCATCACAGGGACTCAGAGTCCAGTTGAAATCAGACGGGAGTATACATGAAGCTGTAGTTCAGTAATTGCTGTCAGCACACGTAGACCCGACAGGCCTTCCATATTGGTTCTTCGGTATCTAAGCTTGAAGTGTGAAAAGGGTAGCATTTTCCTAGACACCAGAAGTAAGATGTTTTCATGGTATCTTAATCAAATGATTAAATATATTAACTATGATGGGAACCAGGTTCCTTACTGTTCAATTGTATTCCAAAATGCAGGATTTTCTAGAAAGAATTAGGGCAAGAAGGAAGAAAGGTTGGGAGCAAGGGAAGAAAAGAGAAAAGAAGAAAAGAAAAGAGGAAAGGAGAGAAAAAAGGGAGGCAGGAAAAAAGGAAACAGTAAATAATTATATATACATATCATGCTTATATGCCCTAGTTATGTTCATTGAATTTTCTGTTAGCAAAAAATCATCCGAACAGGAATAAATAACACATCATACTTGATCTTGATTTCTAAATATCAGTCCTTCTAAGATGTACCAGCTCTCCTTGGATAAATTAATGATTCCAAACCAGGAAAGAGAAAGTTGGAAATTATTATAGAACAACCTTTTGTGCTATAAATATGAATTCAACAAATGATGGAAGCATAACAAAAGGAAACAAAAACCAGTTACCATGTGCTTCCACTGGTCAAATCTCAGCAAAATAAATATAATATCTATATTAGATAAATATAATATAATTAATAAAATTATTAATGATTTGTAAACCTGTAAATACAATAGTAGATTGTAGATCCATATTGATGTAAAGAACTGCATGAATACATAAAGAATGATGAAGACTGGAATATTTACATATGGCTCTCCATATTATGAATGAAAAGAAAAGATTACTGTCACAGGGGATCAGACTGATAAGCAACACCTTAATGGAGTGGTCAAAGTGAACATTATTAATCATAACACATGGAAACAATTTGCCACATGATAAAATGCAATGAAAATAAAATAACATCACTTCAATGATATACTGCCAAAGATGCATAACTAAAATACAATCGTGAGGAAATAGCAACCAAATCCAAAGAAGAACAGGCTACAAAATAACAAGCCTGCAATTTTTAAAAAGTGTAATAATTTGGAAAATCAAGAGAGTGAAGGAACTGTTGAAGATTGAAGGACACTTAAAGAGACACGACAACAAAACACAACGTGATTCAGAACTAGGTTGTTTTTCTTTTAAAGATACAATGGAGGAATTGGGGAAACGTAAAAAATTTGCGGTTAGGTTGTAATAATATACCAATGCTTATTTCATAAATGGAGAGTTTCATTATGGTTCCTAAGGAAAAAACATTTTTGCAAAAATCACTAAAATATTCAAGTGATAAAGGATTAAATCAGGAAAACACTCTCGAGAGATTTAGTACAGAAATCTGTTTCAAATTTAATTTTTAAATTAAAAAATATTTTATTGATATAAAATTTACTTCCATAGTTGTCGCTTTTAAGAAGAATTGTATATACATTGTCAGTTCTCGTACTCCTTCCCTTTCCTGAATTCATTATTTGCTCCCCAGATTCCCCGCTCCTGTCTCCATTAAAACATTGCTGCCTCAATTGTGGCCAGAGGGATCTGCCAGATGCTTAATCTGACTAGCTACTCTGCAGATGGATTTTTGGGCTCTCATTGTCCTCCATAGTCTTCAACAAATTGGGTGTTCACAATTTAAGCTCTGATAATTTTCCCTTTCTCATATTTGGATTCTGTTATTGTCATCTTTGGACCACACAGGCTGGTGCGATTCTTCCATGTGGATTTATTGGGTGCTTCACTTAGATAGCTGCAAATTTGAATACAGCCTTTAAGATTCCAGACACTACAGAAACATATCTTGATACAGTTTTGAACTTATAAAAGGGAGGGAATATAAAAGTATATTGTTATTATGTTGGTTTTATGCCAAATTACTGCTGCAGAATATAAAAGTTATTTTTTCATCTTCCTCTGCAATTAAGAATCTGAGCTTTAAGAAATCCCATGAAGACATCGGACAGTGTAAGATATGACAAAATAATAATTTAAAAATTATCAAGGATTTGTGAGGGAGGGAGGGTGGGTGAAGGAAGGGGAAAAAAGGGAGCTGATACCAAGGACTCAAGTAGAAAGAAAATGTTTTGAGAATGATGATGGCAACAAAAGTACAAATATGCTTGAACAATGGAAGAATGTATGGATTGTGATAAGAGTTGTAAGATCCCCAATAAAAAGATTTATATAAAATAAGAAATCCCATGAAATAAAAATATTACCCTTATTTAAAATACTTAACTGTCCATCTAGTACACAATCACATTTGAAAATCAATTGTTGTTGTTGCTGCTGTTTTGATTTTATCCTCTCATGAATAAACATATTTTCCATAAAGGAGCAAAATTCAATTCTTGTGAAAATTGAAGTTTTGTATAAATAATTATTTGTAAAAATAATCAAAATGATAGTGGGATATTTTTCTATGTTTTCTACAGTTTTTCTGAAATGTTTATGTGTAGGACTCGGCCTAAAACTCCACTATATCTTTTTACAAATAAACATGATCTAAAATAAAAAACTGCCAGTCAAGAACAAAAGATTAACCTTGGGTGTTTATTCTTAGTACACTCTAATTTTATGTTTGCTAGAAGAACTTGTGCAGACTGAAAGTATGTCTTCTTTTGTTACTCATGTATATGTGATACTAATCTCTTTCAGTTGAAGATTAACTCTGTGGTGTAGAAACCCAAGTGACAAAGAGAGTGTTTCCTCCGACATCATGCCTTTGTAAGAAAGAATTAAGTAAATAAACTATCTAAATAAAAAATAAACTGGGCAGAATGAGAAGGAAACAATCCCAATCAAATTAGGCTTGCCTGGGTTACTATTAACATTCAGAAATGGATGCCATAAAGTCATTTGATAGGCTAGATTCTTTAAGCCTTTAATTTCTAGAAACAGACATCTGATCTTGATAGAAAAATGTTTTAAAATCTAGTGAAACTAATTAGATACTATGAAGACCATAAAACAAAACAAGAATTAAAATTTATATATATATTTGAAAAGGTTTATTTATGCAGATATATGAATGAGAAAAGAATCTAATGGAAAGGAGTTCCTGTAATGTATCTCATATTAAATATTTATGTAATATTTAAGGATCACTTTCATAAGATCACTTCTTTAAAAGATATTAACAAGGTCAATATAACAGTGGTACTTATTTTCAAAAGTCTGTAATTATATATTTTCCACAATGAGATGAGCTGTAGGAGGACATCAAGAACATGATTCATAAAGAAAGCAAAAGGTCCTTAGAAAGTCAGGATAGAAAGAAAAGATGAAAGTGTATGTCAGAAGAGACTCTGAAACTTGATCTTAATCACAGAGTAGCTAAAGGATGAAGTCAAAGAGCTGAACAGAAAATTTCCAAAGGGCAGCTAGAGAAGGCAAAACCAAATATTATAATGAAATGTGCAAAGTCCTAGAATTAGAAATCCAAAAAAGAAGAACACCCTCAGAATATATTAAACTGAAAGAATTGAACAAAAAATTCAAGCCACGGGTTGCAATATTGAAAGATTCTAGGAGCAAAATATTGATTGAGTGGTGCAAAAAGCATCCAAAGAAGATGGAAAGAATACACAAGGTCATTGTACCAAAAAGACCTAGTCAACCTTCCATTACTTCAGGGGTAGCATATGAACAAGCATCAATGGTGCTGAAGGAAGAAAATACAGCTGCCTTGAAAGCATTGGCTAATGTAATGCTCTAGGTTTGATGGAATACCAATTGAAATGTTTCAATACACTGATAAAGTACACGAAGCACTTACTCATCAATGCCAGGGAATTTGAAAGACAGCTACTTGGTCTATTGGAAGAGATTCTTATTTGTACCCATTCCAAAGAAAGGTGAACCAACAGTATGCTCAAATTATAGAGAAATATCATTGATGTCACAGTCAAGTAAAATATTGCTGAAATCACTCAACAATGGTTGCAGGAGTACATAGATAGGGAGCTGCCAGAGGTTCAGGTCAAACTTAGAAGAGGAAGTAAAAGAAAGGATATCATTGGGGATGTCAGATGGGTATTGGTAGAAAGCGGAGAATACCAGTAGGATGTCTACTTGTGTTTTATTGACTATGCCAAAGCATTAAACTGTGTGGACCATAAAAAACTGGATAACTTTGAGTAGAATGGGGATACCAGAAGATTTCATTGTGCTTATATAGAACTTGTACAAGGATCTAGAAGCAGTTGTGAAAACAGAACAAGGGCATACTGCATGGTTTAAAATCTGGAAAAATGTGTGGCAGGGTTGTATCCTCTCGTCATACATGTTCCATCTGTATACTGAATGAATAATAAGAGAACCAAATTATATAAAATAGATTGTTGCTTCAGGATTGGAGGAAGGCTTATTAATAACCTGGGATATGCATATGCCACACCTTTGCTGAAATGGGGAGGATTTGATGCACTCTCTGACGAAGATGAAGGATTGCAGCCTTCAGTATGAATTACAATGTAAAGGAGACCAGAATCCTCACAACTGGACCAAAAGGTACCTGTCATGATAAATGGAGATAAGGTTGACATTGTCAAGGATTTTGTCTTGCTTGGATCCACAATCCATGTTCATGGGAGCAGCAGTCAAGAGATCAAAAGATGCATGGAATTGGGTAAATCTGCTGCACAAGACCTATTTAGCTTCTTGAAAAGCAAGGATGCTACTTTGAGGACTAAGCAACTGAATCAAGCCATGGTATTTTCGATTGTATCATATGCTTGTGAAAGTTGGACATTGGATAAGTAAGACCAAAGAAAAATCCATGCATTTGAATTGTGGTGCTGGAGAAAAATATTAAAATTACCATGGATGGCCAAATTGATAAACAGGTCTATCTGAGTAGAAGTACAGCCAGAGTGCTCCTTAGAGGAAAGGATGTTGAGACTTGGTCTTACATACTTTGGACATGTTAGGAGAGACCAGTACCTGGAGAAGGATATCATGACTAGTAAAGTAGAGGGGCAGCTTTAAAGAGGAAGGCCCTCAAGGAGATAGGTTGACATAATAGCTGGAACAATGAACTCAAGTATAGGAATAATTGTAAAGATGGCCTAGGACTGAGCAGTTGTGCATACGGTCACTATGGGTCAGAACCTACTGGATGGTACCTAACAACAATTTATGAGCGTGCTTTTTATAATCTGCGGTACAAGCCAAAGCAAACCAACAGGCAAACTAACTTCTACAATATTCTGTTTGAAAGTCCTGGGTCTAGATTAGGAAAGGAGATGCTAGTGCTTTATCTTGCAATTTACTTTTTAAAATGATTTTTAAAAATAATTTTATTGGGGGCTCTTACAACCTTTATCACAATCCATACATCCATCCATTGTGTCAAGCACATTTGTACATTTGTTGCCATCATTATTCTCAAGACATTTTCTTTCTACTTGAGCCCTCGGTATCAGCTACTTATTTTTCCCCCTCACTCCCCCCCACCTTCCCTCCCACAGGAACCCTTGATAATTTATAAATAATTTTTATTATTTGATGTCTTACACTGTCTAATGTCTCCCTTCACCTACTTTTCTGTGGTCCGTCCCCCAGGGAGTGGGTTACATGTAGATCCTTGTGATCGGTTCTACCTCTCTACCTCATCTTACCCTTATCCTCCTAGTAATACTCTCATTATTGGTCCTGACGGGTTTTTCTGTCCTGGATTCCGTGTTTCCAGTTCTTATCTGTACCAGTGTACATCCTCTGGTGTAACCAGATTTGTAAGTTAGAATTGGGAATCATGATAGAGGGAGGAAGCATTAAAGAACTAGAGGAAAGTTGCATGTTTCATCATTGCCATACTGCGCCCTGACTGACACATCTCCTCCCCGTGACCCTTCTGTAAGGGGATGTCTAGTTGCCTACAGATGGGCTTTGCATCTCCACTCTGCACTCCCCCTCAATCACAATGATATGATTTTTTGTTTTTTGATGCTTCATACCTGACCCTATCAACACCTCATAATCACACAGGCTGGTGTACTTCTTCCCTGGGGGCTTTGTTGCTTCTGAGCTAGATGGCTGCTTGTTTACCTCCAAGCCTTTAAGACCCCAGACGCTCTATCTTTTGATAGCTGGGCACCATCAGCTATCTTTACCACATTGGCTTATGCACCCACTTTTGTCTTCAGCAACCGTGTTTGGAAGGTGAGCATCCTGGAATGCCAGTTAAATAGAACAAAGTGTTCTTGCCTTGAGGGAGCACTTGAGTAGAGGCCGAGTGTCCATCTGCTACCTTAATACTAAACCTATACATATATGCACATACATATATTTTCCTATTGTCATATATAAATATATTTACATATGTACATGCCTGTATTTAGACCTCTATAAATGCCCTTTGCCCCCCTATTTTTTTCCTCTAGTTCCTTTTACTTTCCTCTTGTCCTACTATCATGCTCGGCCTTTATTTGGGTTTCAGTAATTCCTGTTGGTTACACCCTCCTCGCCATCGGTTTTTGATCACTTGTTGTTCCCTTGTCCCTGGGTTTGTTAACACCCACTTCCTTTCCCTCGCCTCCCTCTCTCCCATGTCCTCCTAGAACCATTGGTCCCATTGTTTTCTCCTCCAGATTGTTTACCCTACCTATCTTATCTAGATAGACCTGCAGAGATAATAATATGCACACACAAAATAAGACAAAGCAACAAAAGAAAACAAAACAACAAATGATTTTCTTATATGCCTCTACAACCATGATCTCATTTGCTTCTTTATCACTTAAGAAAACATACTTAGAATATTGATAGCAAATTACATAATGGCTTACTTACAGTTATATAAACGTCATTAAATATTTCCAAAAAATAAAGATAGAACAGAAGTCACAGGCTTATGGAAATTTAGTAGTATTTTTCTCATTATGGTATTTTGCAGACCATATGATTATTTATTCCTAAAATACATTGATGCCTATGTTGGTATTCAGCTAAAAGTTTCTAGACAATAATAGAAAGGGTATTCCAGATGTCTCCTGTGTTCACTAGCTGCAAAATAACTATAACTTGGTATTAATATCATTATTTTAAAACACATATACTGTGTATTTCAAAACTTATCAAAAAATCCTTTGGCAATTATGTTAAGAACACACAATGTCCAAAATTAGAAAAAAAGATACTGTCCAGAAACTGTCATGTATATTTATTGCATTGTTTTTTAATGCAGACACATTGTCAAGGAATCATCATGTTTACAATACTTATGAATTCCAACTTAGACTTTTGCTTAACATATCTACTGAGATAGCTACAGCTAACTAATTCACATGCAGATTTCTTTGCCATTGAGCTGAAATTATAGCCTCTAAATTCAGACACAACTCATAAAACCATTTTTTGTTAGTATATTTTTTGCCATACAGGCTTTTCAAAAATTTCTATCACATTGGGGGTAGAAAATTATCTTAGAAACAATGTAATATCTATTTCCTGTCACAAAAATATTGCTATGATGTCTCTGACTCCTGAGCACCCTGCCATCTACAGGGCAGAAAAGCTGCACAGGGTTCTCAAAGCTGTGACCATTCAGATGTACAGGAGCAGGATCATCTTCCAAGGCACTTGTGGTTGGATTTGAACCACTAATGATTTGACGCTGTTTGCGCCACCAGGGAAAATTAAGGCTATACGAAGTGATATTTCAACAATATATTTTCACGCAAAGATACATTCAATAGTTTTATTTGGCATATTTCCAGTCAAATCATATATTGTGTGGTAAATTTGAAATTATTTTTCATTTCTGGATAAATATGGTACAAACTTGGTGAAAAAAGAATGAAAAAGAAGTTGTATTTTCTATAATATTTCGATCTATTTTTAAATTTTATTTCTTTATATTATTTTTATTTCTATTGTTGCCTTAAGGTGGTTTTCTATGTTCTATGATTTCGTATTTTGAGTGCGACTTGAACACAAGATAATGCTTGGATGCACGCTCTGGAAATTCAAGTACATTTTTTAGTTTGATGAATTTTTTTATTTTGCTTTTGTTTTTCCAATCACAAATTCTACTTCCTCTATGGGTATTCCAAAACTTGTTTTTATCTGGAACTTTTAATGTTAAAATCTGAAGTAAGAGAAAATTATCATCAGGATACACCAGGTTCTAGTATGAAAGGCGTGCCTGAAGGTTGAGCACTAGACTTTTCATCATCCTCCAAAAATGACCCCTTCATATCCTCCTTCTACTTATAATCAAACTTGCCTTTGCTCCATTGGTATGTATTATCAAATGTTTTTATTTACTTTCAGTATGCTGTATATTTCTTTAGAAGTTACTATATTCAGTGTTCTATATGGCTATTGTTTTATATTTGAAAATTATTCATCTTGGTTTGAAATGAAACACATCACACTTTTCTAATTAAAATAAACGAAATATGTACTTTTTTTAAACTCAGGGGAAAGCTGTTCAAAAACCAAGGTTGCTATATGGAGATGTAATTTTCTGTTTCTCCTAGTGCACAATTTTTGTACTCAAATACAGCTGATATAGACATCAACCTCCAAAACAAAACCATATTCTTCATGTAGAGATGAAATGCTGATGGCAGTTTGATTTTTCCACCAGATAAAAATATGGAATAGATGGTCTCTCAGAACCTGTGTTGTTTATTTATGAGTCCTATAACTAAAGTAACTAATTACAATGATCGTGTATTTTATCTTCTGATTAGATTTATATTATAATTAAATCCTTTTTCACATAAAGTGTGGCATTAAATCACTCTCTTATAGATAGATCATCATCATATTCCATTTGGTCATAACACATGATGCAAATTGAATCCTTCTGCACTTACTTATTAGTGTTTTACTTCTGAATAGTGTCCATGAATCATACATCACCCCTTCAACATGTACATCTTAAAAATCACTTTGACTGGAGATCTCACCTAAGCTGGGATCAGCTTTTCAAGACAGGAGAGAAGGAGGTGACCATTCAGTTGCTGCCATACAAAATTATGTTAAGGTGGTCCCAAATCAACAGTTACTCCTACCAGAGTGATAAACAAACCTGAACAGGGAATTCAAGTCAAGATTGGGGAGGAGGGGCTGGGGAGAATGCATGTCTCTGAGAAAGCAATTACATTTCTCTTAGTAGAGAAATGGGGAGGAACAACCTCCCATGGTGGGGATAAAACACTTAACAGTACTTATAAAACCCCAAGGGGAGAAAATGCCTGGTACTCTGCTCCTAATTGGACACTTTTAACCTAGTTTCTATCAGCCGTTGGTGGTACAGGCCATGTGCTATAGACTACTGGGACTATCGATTCTGTTCTTTAAAGAGGCACAATATCCTTCATAGGCGACAGCCAAAGGAATCTATGTGAAACCCCCACGAAGTGGACTTGGCACTACCACAAGCTCACCTGTTGCCTTTGGACTTAAGGCTGAAACTCCCTGATGTGAGAAGAAGCAGATGACTCTATCCCAAGGTTATAAAACTGCCTGCCTTGAATTTGGTTCTGAAAGGGTGTTCAATGAATGGTGGGCCAGAACTACCATATACTTATTATTTTAATGCCCTCCTTGCTTTACTGTGATATATAACTATCTGGCAGGCCTTTTTCTGACACTGTCAATGAATATTATTGAAAGTTTTGCCCTTAACACCAACCCCCATTGTTTATGTAAATAGTGTTCAGTCACTTAAGAATTTGATCTGTACAAGTTCAACAATTCATGTATTGCAGTATTTGGCTGGCCTAAACTTGAATAATTTCATTTTCTCAACTGTGGTTTAAATTCTATCTATTATACATTAATGAAACTATCTGTAAAAGTACCTTATCTCCCGGGGAAATGACTGATAATGTTCTAGACCACAAAATGACAATGATGTTTCTAAGGTGAACCAGGACTTACATAAACCTTGCATAAATGAATAGATTGGGGGCACACATTTAATTCTAGCCCCGATATAAGAACAGTAAGTTCTTTGACATGGCCTTGCTTGATGTTCACCCTCATAAAGAAATCACTAAAGATATGGGTACTACAGCAAAGTGTGATGAAAACACTAGATGCTGACAGACTATCAAGAGAGAATAGTGCCTGGGGTCTTAAAGGTTTGTCTTCAAACAAGTAGCCCTCTCGGTGAGGCATTGATTAAATCCACATGAAAGAAGTACACCAAGCTGGGTGATCCAAAAACTGTAAATAATATAACCTAAATCTGAAGGAAGGAGTGGTATCTGGAAATACAATTGTGAATACCTGTTTTTCAGAAGGCAGAAGGTTTGCATACGTATCACAGTGGAAGCCCAAAATCCATTAGCAGGGTGCATACATGGATTAAGCCTCTAGCGAATTCTTTCTGACCATAGACCAGGGAAGTGCATCGCCTTGCTATCAAGCAGAGTGCATTGGCAAATGGATTATAGCGGATGTAGTTAGGTTTAAATGTAACACTTTATCATTTGATCCCCCTGTTGACCAATTTTAAAATTGTTCCAGTTTTTCATGTTTCCACTTTCTTTTTTAGATTTTTCTGTTTTAGTTTACTATTGCTGTTAGGGTATTTTTGTTTGTTTGTATGTTTTTCTGTATATGAAATTCAGGGGAGGTAAATCTTATAACAATGAGTACAAGAATGAAGAAAACATTCTAAAATTTATTGTGGTAATGACTGTACAACTCTGATTGATATAACTGAAAAATTGAATTGTATGCTATGTGAATTATGTGCTAATAGTACTGTTTAAATGGGAGGATTAGTAACGAATCAAAGACTATAAGTACTTTACTTTTTTACTAAATAGAGTATAAAGTTTGTACTAAATCATATACCTAGTTAAGGCACTATTTATGCAATTTGTTGTTATTGTGTACCATATAGTCAATTCCTACTCATAGCCACCATATGCTGTTGTTATTGTTGTTGTAAGTGTCATCAAAACATTTTCAACACATAGGGGTCCTAAGTTCACCAGAACGAAACACTGTCCTGTCTTGCACCGTCCTCAAAATTGTTCTTATGTTTGAGCCTATTGTTGCAGTCGTTTTGTCAAACTACGTTGACTAGGGCCTTCCTCTATTGTACTGTCCCTTTACTTTACCAAGAATGATGGCCTTCTCCAGGACTTCCCTCTTCTAATGACATGTCCCTAGTGTGTGCCTCTAAGGAGCATGCTGTCTGTACTTCTTTCAAGACAGATTTATTTGTCCTTTTGGCAATCCATGGTACTTTCAATATTCTTTGCCAGCACTATAATTCAAACACATCAACTCTTTCTTGGTCTTTCTTATTCAATGTCAAGCTTTCAAATTGAAAATACCATGGTTTGGGTCAAGAGCACCTTAGTCCACAAAGAAACAGCCTTTCTTTTCAACATATTTAAAGGTCTTATGCAGCACATTTACCTAAAGCAATTTGATCATTTGACTGCCGCTCCCATGATCACTGATTGTGGATCTGAGCAAGATGAAAACCTTGACAACTTTAATCTTTTCTCCATTTATCATGAGGTAGCCTATTATTCCAATTATGATAGTTTTGGGCTTCTTTACATTATTTTAATCCATATTGAAAACTGAAATTCTTTATCTTCATTATCAAGAGCATCAAGTCCTCATTTTCAGTAAACAAGGTTGTGTAATCTACATATTTCAGGTTATTAATAAACTTTCCTCCAATCCTGATGCCACATTCTCCTTCATATAATCCAGCCTCTCTAATTATCTGCTCAGCATATAATGATAAATACCGTTTTTGACATTAAAGAATACAGCATTCCCTTGCTCTGTTGACAAAATTTCCTCTTGATCCATGTACAAGTTCTGCACGAGAGCAATGAGGTGTTCTGGAATTCTCCTTCTTAAGGCTGTCCGTAGTTTGTCATGACATACACAGTTGAATGCTTTTGCACAGTCAATGACACACAAGTACACTCATTCTGGCATTTTCTGCCTTCAGCCTGTATCCGTCTGATGTTATCAATGATATCCCTTGTTCCATTTCCTCTTTTGAACCCCTGGCAGTTCCCTGCCAATGTACTGCTGTAACCTGTAGGTGAATGATCTTAAGCAAAAGTTTATTTGCATGTAATACCCATGGTATTGTTCTAAAATCCATGAATTCTGTTGTGTCACCCTTCTTTGGAATGCGTGCAACTATGGATTGCTTCCAGTCAGTTAACCAAGTAACTGTATGCAATAGGATGGCATAAACAAAGTCCAAAAAGAATGAATTTAGATGTCCCGCAAATTTTTCATCAAAATAGTGGGAAATTTTAAGACATTCCTAAACCAAAAGCAAGCCAAACTCACTGCTGTTGATTTGATTCCAAGTCATGGTGACCCTCCCTATAGGACAGAGTAGATTTGCTCCACAGGGTTCCCAAAACTGTAAATCTTTCTCCTGTGGAGTAGCTGGTGGGCTCAAGCCACTGATCTATTGGTTGGCATCCAGCACTTGCTACACTGCACTACATGATCATGGTCCTTTAAATACAAATTAAGGAGATTTATAACCACAAAATCAGTTGTACAGGAAATAAAGTATGCCTAAAAGTATGTTTACAAAATCTTAGAAACCTCTGTTTAAGCGAAAATATAAAAATGTGAAGCTCTTGTTTCTGGATATATAAGAGCTCTGGTGGCTTAGTGCTTATGCATTAGACTGTTAACTGTAAGTTCAGTAGTTTGAAACCACCTGGAGATCCTGGAGAGAAAGAAAGGGCTTTCTACTCCTGTACAAGGTTACAGTCTCAGAAACTCACAAGGGCAGTTCTTCCCTGTCCTATCGGGTAGCTATGAATTGGCATCCACTGGATGGCAGTGAATTATTTGTTTGTCTGTCTGTTTGTTTGTTTGTTTTTTAAAGTTGGACTCAAAATAACAGCCATAGCAGGCTTTTTAGACCTTTCCAACCTTTCCCCAAAGAATTGTGTGCTCTTCAAATTCTTGGGGGAACAATATTTCATTCATTTTCATTCTTCTTTGAGTTTGGGGAATAAAAAGTCCAAATGGTTAAGATCAGTCTTGTAGGGTGAATGAGGTACGGTTTCCTCATGAAATTCTCATAGGATAACCCTTGCCACTTTCCAAGAATGAGTAGGTGCACTGTCATGAATATATATATATTTCCGTTTTCTTAAAACTTCTTTCTAATAAGCTCCCAAGAATCCCTGGTGGTCTAGTGGTTATGCATTGGGCTGTGATCCTCATGGTCTGCTGTTTGAAATGACCAGCAACTCTGTGAGAAAAAGACTTGGCTTCAGAGTCTGGAAATGATTACAGTCTCAGAAACCCAAGGGGTGTCGCTTGAGTCAGCATGGAGTTGATGGCAATGAGTTTAATAAGTTCCCATGTGTGTCCTGTGTCTTTTGAGAAACTCTATCAAGATCACTCCTTTAGAAACCCAATCTGAACTGACCTCTCTGTTTTAAATATAAATGACTCAGTAGATCCCCTTGAAAATCACGGATTTGATTGCACCTTTCTCTTTCCCATGTGAAAACCTAAGATTTATTTCTGGTTACAATATGCTACAGAAAAACATCTTGATGGCTTTGATCTTATTTGAAAGTTTGATGGAAATAGAAAGATTAGCTCTTTGAGCTAGCTGATCTTATAATGCTTTCAGCACTCATTAAGTCAAAATCTTACTGAAGGCAAGATGTTTTCTTAAAGTTAAAAATTCAAAATCGTGTGAGAGCCAAAATTCAATAGGTATTTCATTACTGGTAATTCTGTGGTTCTCTTCCACTAGTTTCTGGACTTTAGCCAGTTTCTTTATTTGTCCAGATTGGTGGTTTTCCCTCTCTGCTCCTCTTTAAGATATTCCCAAATTACTTTACATGCTTGATCTGTTGGAAAAAAACACACAACTGTTTTATGTGGGGTAGCAGTCCCATAAATTTTGATTTGAAAAGCTATGCATTTGAGATTGTTATTTTTTTATATTAGCTTTGTTCTTAAAATTGTTTCTTCTGAGGCAGGGTGGGGGTGGGGTGTCGG
Source organism: Echinops telfairi (assembly GCF_000313985.2). Classification (NCBI taxonomy): domain Eukaryota; kingdom Metazoa; phylum Chordata; class Mammalia; order Afrosoricida; family Tenrecidae; genus Echinops; species Echinops telfairi. The sequence continues at coordinate 10,716,078 of NW_022103942.1, forward strand.
AGCCACAGCAAACTAGATAAGAGGAGGGACCAAAAGGGTGAAATAAGGGGAAAGTGACAGTGGGGCAGAAGGAACGTAAAAGGAAACAGAGGAAGGACCAAGGAAGCAAAGCAATGGATAGAGGTATAAACATAGCCGTGTACATATGTAAATACATTAACCCACAAAAATCAAGGTATTGGTCCATGTACATATATTTATACAGCAATACACTGAGGTACAGGATGGACTTTGGGCCTCTGCTCATACCCTCCCTCAATACAAGAACACTTTATTCTAACCAATCGGCAGTCTGAGATGTTCACCCTCCCAACACTATTGCTGAAGACAAAACAGGTGCACAAGCAAATGTGGTGAAGAAGGTGGATGATGCCTGGCTATTAAAAGATAGAGCGTCTTGGGTCTTAAAGGCTTGAAGTTACACAAGCCATCATTCAGCAGTGAAGCAACAAGTCCACATAGAAGAAGCACACCACCATTGCGATCATGAGGAGTCATAGAGACCAGGTAAAAGGCATCAGAAGACACATATCAAACAAAAAAATATTGTTGAGAATGATGGAGGCTGGAGCAGAGACCCAATGCCCATCTGTAAACAGTGGACCAATCCCCCACAGAGGGGCCACAGTGAAGGGTTGAGTCACCAGGATGCAGTATAGTATCCATGAAACACACTGTATTCCTCTGGTTCCTTGAGGCTTCCTCACCCCCCGCTACCTAGACCCTGGTGTGGCTTCTCAATTCAAGTTAGACCGGAACATATACACTGGTATAGGAAGCGATGGGAGCTCATGACACACAGAATCCAGGAACAGGAGTGGGAATAGTGATACCAGAAGGGTAGGGGGAAGAAGGGGAGAGAAAGGGAAAAAGGGGGAACTGATCACAATGATTGACACATAAACATACACCTCTCTAAAGGGGAAGAACAACAGAAAACATGGGGGAATGGAGACAGTGGTTGGTGTGAGAGATGAAAATAATAACAATGTACAATCTATCAGGTGGTTATGATGGTGGGGAGGTGGGGTGTGTGTGACAAGAGCTGATACCAAGGGCTCAGTAGAAAGTAAATGTCTAGAAAAGAATGAGAGCAACCTATGTACAAACGTGCCTGATCCAACTGATGCATGGATTGTGGTAAGAGTTGTATGAGCTCCCAATAAAATGATTTTTAAAATATAATAATTTTTAAATTATTTCTTTTTGTATGTTATAAACAGTATCCTTTTATTTGAAAGTAAAACAAGTGTATTATTTTTAAAAGTTGTCTTCAATCATTCAATGGCCACAGAGTCATTTTAAAAAATGTTTTGGAGTACCGTGGTGGGAACTGATGCCTGGCCACAGGTGCGATCTTGGCTATGAAAGTAATCCCACACTGCATCTGTGGAACTCTACATCAAACTGGTACACCACCCCGCTACCTTGAGGAAGAGTTGGAACTCCTCCAGCCTCACAGACAGGTGACCAACTCTCAGTTATCTCCTTACTTACCACTCTATTTCTTCTTTCTTTATTCACTCGCCCTTCTATCTTTCCCACTGCAGTCAGTTTCAATGAGCTCAGGTTTGTGTTGGTTTTTTTTCTCTCCTTCTTCTTTTTCCCTCTTTTTTTCTCTTTTCTTTTCTTTGTCCCTCTTTCTCCTCTTCTCTTCCACACTTTCCTATCATACGCCACTACTGGCTTCCAGGTCACTACCTTCCGCCTAGGGCAAATCAACCCAAATAACAGGGGGAACTCCACCCTGCCCTCCTTGGGAGTGCTGTTCACCACACAAGGCAGCTGTGACAGCCATCTACACCATGCTGCACTGTTGAGGAAACCTCTAAGGCGATCTCGTCAAGTAGGGCAATACTGCCAAGCACCACTGTGTCCTTGCATTAAAAGGACACACCAAGTGCCATTGTGGGGCAGGGTCTAAACCCCTCTGGCTCCAAATTCAAGCAATCAGGGATTAGTTATTTCTTTATTCTTTATTTCCTCCTTCTCTCTCTCTTCCCTCTTTACCATCACAGACAATCTTAGTGAACACAGTTGAGTTTTTCCCCTTTCTTTCTCTTTCTTCTCTTTTTCTTTCTTTCCTCTCTTTTATTTGTTCTCTTTGCTTCTCTCTCTGCTTGTATGATTCTCTCTTCTCCCTCTCTTTCCTTTCACATGCCACTGCTGGTTCCAGACCACTACCCTCTGCCTAGGGCAACTCTGCCCACCCAGTGGGCAGCCTGCCCCTAAGACAGTGCTGCACACAGCATGAGTCAGTGCTACCCACAGCACAGCACTGGGTCAGCTATCTCTATTTTTCTTAATTCTCTCTCCTTCGCTTTCTTTTTTACTTGTTTTTCTTTCTTTGTGTTCTTCTTTCACTTTTTCTTCTTCTCTCCTCTTCTCCTACCTCTTCTCTTATTCCTATCACAGCCTCAACAGATTCAGTTTTCCATTTTTTGCTGTTTTCTTTTCTTTCTTTCTTTCTCCCGCCCCCCCCCCTTTTATTTTTTTTACTATTTTCACTTTTGTTCGCACTATGCATTTTAGTTGTGTGGATGTGTGGGAGTTAGTGTGCTTGGCATTGTTGCTCCAGTCTTTGTTTTCTTATTTCTCTCTTTTTCCTCTCCTTTCACTCTCTTTCCTGTCAAAATCCACTAGCGACCTCCAGGCCACTCCCCTATGCCTAGGGCAACTCTGAAGGCCCAACTGGGGGAGCTCCCACCCACATTTATTGGCTTTACAAACAGCTAGGGAAATCATGCTGGTCCTCGTCCATACACAAAGCAGCAGGGGGTTCTCCCCTGTAAACAGTGGGGGCATCTCCAGGCTAAATCCCGAGGCCCTACAAGTGCCTGGGGAAAACACCTGACCACCACTGGTAGGGCTCCACGCTACTGCAGGAACATCCACCCAAACTCCAAGGCGATCTCACTGTCTACAATAATTCACTTGCCAGCTAGAGCTCTACACCAAGGAGGGTATACCCACATGCCCTCCTCAGCTCTCCAGTTGCAGAGGAAAACACCAAAGGCCATCTGAGGTGCTCCAAGAACCGTGAAGCCTACTTAGAGATTGGCCAGGGATGCGACTCCCTCATGGGTCCACAACAACCCGACCAGCGTCACATGAGAGGAATATCCAACTCACATTCCAAATAAGGGAATACTGGTTGGCTAGGATAAGAGTGAAACCACAGGAAGATATAGCGATAGCCACACACCTCAATATAGCTGCTGGCACGTAGTTCATAGAAGCACTTATACAAATCCCCCAAGAGAGAGCCCAGTGCCCTTCAACTCAGGAAGATGTCTCCAGGCTCCTCTAAAGAAACACGTAAACAGCAACCAGTCTAACAGCTTCAATGAAAAAGCAGGAGAAACAAGAAAATGACGGAAGAAGTCATGAACCTAACGATGGGCATAGAAGAAGCAGATATTGACCTGCCACAAAAAGAAATTTTCAGAATTCTGCTTGGAGTCATAAAGGATATGAGGGAAGAAATTCAGAAAAAAAGATGAAATGATAGAGGAGATAAAGGCAACACACCAAAGGGAAATACAAAGTTAAGAGGTGAAATAACAAAATCCAGTGACAAATTGACAGACTTTGCCAACAGACTTGAGGAGGCAGGGAATAGCACCAGTGACCTAGAGGATAACCAGGCAGACTTGAGCAAATGGGAAAGGCAGTCATCAAAGACAACCAGAGAAGCTGAAGAAACCATGAGAGCCATGTCTGCTGCTATAATGAGGAACAATATTAGAATAATTAAACTACTGGAATAAGACACAACAAATAAGTCAAAAGTGAAAATAGTGAGGGATTCCTTAGTAGAAAACTTCCCCAGCTTAATAAGTGAAGATCAGGCAACCATTCAAGAGGCCGAAAGAACATCACCAAACTGAATCCCAAGAAGAAGTCACTAAGACACATAATAGTTAAGTTATCCAACTATGAGGAAAAGGAGATCATAAAAGCAGCTAAGGAAAAGCAAGCAGTCACGTATAAAGGTACCCCAATAAGAGTATGTTCAGACCTATCAGCGGAAACGATGAAGAAGAGGGAATGGAGTAACATATTCCAAAAATTGAAGGAAAACAACACAAACCCAAGAATACTTTACCCAGCCAAATTTTCTACTAAGATAGAGGGAGCAGTAAGAGTCTTCTCAGACAAGGGCAACTTCAAAGAATTCATAAAAAGAAACCCAGCCCTACAAAATATCCTTGTTGATACAGTATGGGCAGAAGATCAATACTCACCAAAGACAAATAAGAGACCATCACAGAGGAGGTACACTGGTACAGATAGGAACTGGAAATACAGGGAATCCAGGACAGATGACTCATTCAGGACCAGGGGTGAGAGTGGCAATGCCTGGAGGGTGGACGGAATGTGGGGTGGAAAGGGGGAACCGATTA
>NW_022103942.1:10720583-10724917 GCF_000313985.2 Echinops telfairi
TTATGAAGGGTTCATGAGGGAGGGAGGAGGTGGGAGAGAGGGGGAAAAATAAGGAGCCGATATTAAGTGCTCAAGTGGAAGGCAAATGTTTTGAGAATGATGTTGGCAACAAATGTACATATATATGTGCTTAATACATGGATGTATGTATGGATTGTGATAAGAAATGTAGGAGCCCCCAATAAAATGATTTAAAAAATGTTTTGTTTAGAATAAAACTATGCATATATGAACTGGATCTCTAATAGTATTACTTTTGTTACTAACTCTCATATTAAAAGGAATTCTTCAGAAAAAAATGGCATCATAAAATAACCAAAGGTAAAGACATAGAAATCATTGGAATTCATATAATATAATTATACAATAAATTTCCAAATTGATTACAGAGAATCTGAGAAAAAATATATAATTGACATATGAATAAATGAAGAAAAATGATGGTGTAACTATAGAATCTCCATATATTGACAAAGTTAAGTTAGTTTCAAGATATATCAAAAGGTTTTAAATGTAGAATGTTATATTGTTATATGTAAACCTCATGGTAAACACAAAGAAATATGTATATTCTAATCAAAATATGTAAGAAAAAAACCAAAAGATTTAAGACGCACAAAAAGAGCAATAATACATGAAGTTAAAATAGAATCTATAAGTAAAAAACTCAGCACAGATAAAAAGACAAAAAGAAACCTTTAACATCAAATAAATATACCAAACTGGCTGGAGTAAAACCTTCTCTTTCAACAATCACGCTGAATGTGGATGAAATGCTCCAACCAGGAGACAGTGAGGGGCAGAACAGATAAAACAATGGCCCATCTATATGCTTCCTACAATGACATACATTGACCACAAAGGCATAAACAAACTAAAAATCAATGAATGGAGCAAAACAAACCAAAATTTAAAAAAATACTCACTGTTATTGAATCAATATAAAATCACAGTCACGCTATAAGACAGGGTAAGACTGTCACTCTTTGCAATAGTAGAAAACCTCATCTTTCTTTTGAGTAACAACTAGTGGCTTTGAACTATTAATTGGTGGTAAGCAAGCTAATTTATAGCCACTCCACCTCAGAGCTCCTAAAAGCCAACCAAGCAAACAGTAACTGAAAGTCAGAAGGTGTGGCAATATAAATATCTAACAAAATAGACTTTAAGTCAAAATCCATTATAAGAAGCAAAGGAATACATTCTATAATGATAAACATGTCAATTTACCAAGAGAACACAGTGATGAAATACATATATGTAGCCAAGGTCATAGCCCCTACAATTTGAAAGCAAATTTTATAGGATTGATGATAGAAATACACAGATCTACAATAACAGGAAATCATAATATCTCACTATCAACTATAACTATAACAAACAGAATGTCAATAAATAAATAGTAGACCAAAGTAACACTATTAAACACTAGGGCCTAACAGACATAAGTAGAAAACACTACTCAATCGCAACATAATACAAATTCTAAAGAACTAAATACTAAAGAACATAGATTCCCCACCCCAAAAATAGACCATATTTTATGCTACAAGAATAATTTCAATGAGTGTTAACAGATTGAACTCACATAAAATATCTTCTTAAATCATAAAAGCATTAAGGTAGAAATCAATGATGGGAAGAATAAGGAAAATAAAATGTAGGGAAACTAAATAACATTTTAAAACATATTTTGAATTAGATTAAAATGTGGCTATACAACAGACCGAAACTTTTGAGATGCAGCGAAAAGAACACACAAAGGAAAATTCAGAGTATTAAATGCCTACATCAAAAAGAAGAAAGATCCCAAATTAATAACCTGATCCATAAATAGAAAAGGAAAGTACAAGTAGCCCAAGGCTAGCAGCAGAAAGTAAATAATAAAGAGAAGCTAATTAATACATGAAACAAAACAAGAGGAAAACATAGAAATAAAGAGGAAATTGGGAAGTTGATTATTTGATGAATGGAATAAAGATAATATGCAGAAGACCTAAGGAAGAAATAAAATTTTAGACATTACAACAGATTACACTAGAAAATAATAATATACCAGAATGTTATGAAAATTGGTACTACAACAAATTTGAAAACCTAAGGGAGATGGACAAATTCCTAAAAACACACAACCTACTTAAGCTAACACAACACTCAGAGGTGGAAAGTCTAAACAAACTTATAAGTTTGAAGAGACTGAAGATACCATAAAAGACTCCCCTCACCTTCCAAAAAAATAACTAACTTCAATAGGAAATTTTTAGAGTTGACACCAATCCTACTCAAGCTATTTCCAAAATATAGAAAAAGAAGAAGAAATACTGTGCGTTCACTTTTCATCACCTTTCTTTTCTCCTATCACATAGATAAAATTCCCTCTATCAAAATGATAAAAATAAAGTTAGGATTATTTGTGGATTCGGGCCTTTTTAATAAGAAATGTAGGAGGGACATTTAAAATATAATTAATTTAGTACAAATAACAATCAATCAGAGTGGATGTCAAACATAAAAAATACGGCAGTATAATCATAAGCACAGTGACAAACATATACAATTAACTTATACAACATAGATGAGGCTGTCGTGAGTTAGAATCAACATAATAACAACCGTTGTTGCTGTTGTTTTAATCTTATAGTTAAGTTGACCTTAATAATTGGAAATGCTATACAAAATATGGTACCATATTATCTATGTTCAATATAAATCACAGGTTCCCAAACTTATGTGACTTACTGCCCTCTTTTCAGAAAAAATACTCAATGCGTCCTAACAATTAAAAATTTATGTATAATAGCTCATAATCTGGAATAAAAATGCATTATCTGCTTTTGTAGTTCCCTGCATTGCTCTAGCACCAACTCCTGCAGGGGACAGTGTCACCCATGTTGAGAAATACCACAGTTTGCAATTTATGATCCATGTGGTGTCTACAGTGTTTCATTTTTATTAATGGGATAATCAAATTCCTTGTTCTGAACCTGAATTTCAGCTTCCCACACTTACCCTAGTATTGACTGAAATTTATCCAAGTTGCTTTAGTAATTTTAGTAAGACTAAATTACTTTAGTTGCTTTAGTAATTTTAGTAAGACTAAATTACTTTAGTTGCTTTAGTAATTTTAGTAAGACTGTTTATACCAGTCTTCCAGAAAAACTTTACATCTGAATTCTGATTCGTCCTTTATAGATTTCAGGTTTAATTTTATAGTCTAAGATTCACCATCATTTATTATCTGACGAGTTTTCCCTGTTAATCGCACAGCTCACTTGTTCGCTGATATATTTAAATTAAGTGATTATATATTTATTAATGATCCCTTAAAATGATAGGTTTTCATTGTTTCATGACAGTCTATACATGCTAAACAACCTAATTATTTATATTTTCCAAATCATTACTTGCTACATATTATAAATTATATTAACAAATTTTATTGAGAAGAATGAAAATGTTGGGAAGAAATGTGTGAATTACTATGATCTCTATCCTGTTGTTGTGGGATATTGGGTTCATTTGATTCATAGTAACATTATTTGACAAAGTAGAATTGCCCCAAAGGGTTTACTAGACAGTCATATTTATGATAACAGATTTTGTGATGCTTATTTTGCAGATCAGCTGAGTGGATTTGAACTGCCAACCTTTTGTTAGTAGCCAAATGCTTAAAGATTGTGCCACCAAGGGCTCATTATCTTCACTCTGAATCCCCTTTTTATTGGTGATTTACATGCTAAATTTCCCCAAACTCAATTAAGGGAAAACAAAGCAAAACTAATAAAAAATGTCAGACAAAATTAAGAGTCAACGTTAACACCATTATCATATATATTAACAAAATAAACAAAAAATTTGAGCACCTAATATGTCCCTGGAAACTTTTATAGAAACAAGAAATCAAAAGATGAATAGTGACAAGGTCCATTGCATGCAAGGAGATATACAGCTGAAAAAAAGAATTCATTTTGATAAATATCCTTATGAAAGGATGCCAAAAGTGCCTTGAAATCATGTAGGAATGATGATTAATTCTGCTCAGGATATTGAGGGAAGCTTCACAGATGAGCAGACAACGTATCCATTAAAGTTCTCTGTGATTCAGTGATGAATATTTAATTGCCTACTTAACATCTTCGCTTGGATTAATAAGAGACACATAAAACTTAATGTGTCCCAAAGTGAACTCCTGAGTTTTCCATGAAAACCTGGGTTATTCACAAGTATTCTTTTTTAATTTTTTTAAAACATTTTATTAGGGGCTCATACAACTGTTATCCCAATCCATACACACATCAATTGTGTAAAGCGTATTTGTACATCATTTCTCAAAA
>NW_022103942.1:10726012-10769997 GCF_000313985.2 Echinops telfairi
CCTCATATAATATATTTGTATATGTACATGTCTTTATCTAGAGCTCTATAAATACCCTTTGCCTCCCAGCTTTTTCCTCTATTTCCATTGATTCTCCTCCTGTCCGCAAGTATTCTTCATGTCAACCAGTAGCCAGAAACCTTAGACTCATTCTTAATATGTTATTCTCTTCAACCCTTACATTCAACCTTTCAGCAAGTCATGTATCTTGATCTCTCAAGTATAGCACCATCCATCTACTTCTTTCCAGAACCATTGCCACAACCCTAGTTCATGAACAATCATTCATCTTCTGAATCACTGCAAGAGCCTCTAAATGAATCTTCCTGCTTCTACTCTTGACTAGCTATCGTCTCTTTTTCATATAGACGTTATTAGTTATAATTAGTTAACATTTTTCAAAACTGTAAAATAAAGTAAAATGTTGAAAAAAGTTATTAATTATAATCCAAGCTAAGTCACTATGGTAATAAAAGTTTCAAAGATGCACATAGTGGTTATAACAATACAAGCTTACTTGGCTTTCCTGTTGACCCTCAGGTGGTATGGCAGCTCTGCCATGCTGTATTGAAGACAGCTTCTCCAAGGTTTCATCATCCACCAAACCTTGGAAAAAAACAAGCCAAGGAAGTGAGTACTTATTATTTTAATAGGAAGAGTCCCATTATGCAGTTTTAATAGGAAGACTCTCATTATATAGTTTCACTCCCAATTTAGGGACTTGGTTTTTCTCACATGGCCACATCTAGATGCAAGAGAGGCTAAGAAAATGCCTTTCGTTAGAGGATTCTAAACCAGTTAGAACTCTACCAATTTGTCACGGGAATCTTTTACAAACCAAAAAACAAAGCAGACCCTGTTACTTTCCTGCTTCAAACATTCTGCAGCTTTCTAATTCAGTCTCTATCATAGAGCCCTGCTGATTTCCTTCACATCACTTATTATATAGTGTAACTCTGTGCTTATTTACATGTCATTGGTATTCCCATTTAAAGTGCGCATACGTATAGTAGTTTATATTTGCTATTAGATCCTCATTGTCCACCTCAGTGACTGGAATAAAAAGGTACTTTATAAATATTTGATAAATGAATTACAAGGAGGTTTTCTAGAAATAAAAGACACAAACTACTTCAAGTAAAAGAATCTGTATGGGTGAAAGTAATGATATATTAATTTGAATTAAATTGTATGTTCTACAAATAATTAGAATCATAAATTGAATGGGGTATATAGTAATAGAGATATTTTGGAAGACAGGTGGGAATCAGGTTTTGGCGTTCTTGATTGGCTTCATAAGTAGCCTGATTTGGAGGAACATGGTACGGTACATTTTCAAATTAGTCTCTAGTGCAAACGTGATAAATGAATTATTTGACAGAATGACTGTAGGACAGAGACATGTCAGTCTGTCTTTCCCTCCCTGTCATTTTGTTTCTCTTAGTTCATTGGCTTCATTTTGGTTTCCAATAGCTTGACTTCCGTTGCTAATATACAATTTCTGTTCCTTCACAAAGGTAATTTACCTATAAGGTTTCTTGCACGAATTCTATTTCGTGGCCTTATGATTTTAATACTCTTTTTTCTTCTTCAGGAGCTCTGTAGTGCAATTAACCTCTCAGTTGCTACAAAAGACTAACAGTGCAATTCAAACCAATCAACTTTCTTTAGGAGTGATGTAAAAGTTTGCTTCTGTAAAAAATTGTAATCTGGGGACTTATGGGGTAGTTTTACTATGTTATGTCATTCTGAATTGGATTCAATTTAGCAGTAATCCTTAAAAACTTTGTCAGTTCCTAAATTTCGAATTTGCATGTTACTGAGGAAGGAATTTTATAGAACCAGTCCATCTTCTTGTGCAAGCTATATAGATGCTATATCTCTGAATATTCATGGATGAAATGCTTTACCAATTGTGCACTCCTGGTCAATCATATGTAGTTAGGAATGGAGTTTATTGACCTGACTGCCCACTCAGAAAAGCTGTTTGGGAGTCACTTCACATAATAACGCGAACTAAAAGTGGAATACATAAGCGATTGGCATCTCATACACAAGAGGTAAATATTAATTTATTTTCTCTTGGAAATTATAGAAACCCAATTCTATTCAACCTGGTTTTTATAATAGAATGATACTATTGATTCAATAACTGAAAAATTCCACAGGTATGCTTCAGGTATGCCTTATAGAGCTCTAACACTGCTTATTTGTGATTCTCTTTACTTTCTTATTTCATATGCTTTTTAATCCTCTTTTTGGAATTATTCAAGGTAGCGTCAAGATTCAGCAGTTACACAGTGAGCAAGAAGAAAACTTTGGCTTCAACAAAATTAGCAAGTCAGGTAAATATTACTTTTTATAACCCTTAACTCAAGTTATGTAAACTAGCTAAAATACCATTTGAAGGTTTTTTTGTTTTCATTGAGGAAAAAAAAAACTATGACTGTTTAGCAATGGACGATACTGATGCATATGAAGCATGAACTTACATATTTCCATCATCGATGTTTTTCTTGTTGCTAGGTACAATTGAGTCATTTCTGACTCATAGCCACACTGTGTACAATAGAATGGAACAACATCAAGCCCCTTGCCATAATTGTTATTTCATTAGAGTCCATTATTGCAGTCACTGTGTCAATCCATATCTCAAAGGGTGGGTCATTTTCTCTTTTTCAGACCCTCTATTTTACAAAGCATTAAATATATGAGACAAAACCCCACAATCTTTACTTCTAAAGAATACTCCGGCTGCACTTTTTCTGAGACAGATGTGTTCATTCTTATTTTTCAGCAACACCATAATTCAAACACCTCAGTTCATCTACCATCTTCTAATATACATTGTCATATCAGTGAGCCCTGCTATCTCCCTTGTTATACAATCCAAAGGAGCATTTTTGTCAACTATTTTGTGAATTCAAGTTTCTTAGTAGCTCGAGAAACATTTGTAGGAAGGGAGAAATCAGACTGCATCCCATTTTTTAAAGTGTAAATGCTTAAAAATATGAAATCATTACCTGGTTGTTTATTTTTTGGTTCAACCAGAAAATAGTGGGATCTTGAATTTTGGGAAGATTTGACTGTCATGGATATTAACATAAGGCTACATGGAATGGGGGAGGGAGGAAGTTTTTTTATTCCTAATACAAAACATAATGGCAAATTGGTTCACTGCCATGAATTTATATGACTTGAACATTTAAAATTCTGTTTCTATGTTGTTTTATTTTAATTAAAATTGTGTCTGAAAATCATTTCATTATCTTGGATTTCTCATCAGAACTATGTGTATTTTGTAACACCTTTGATCATGGTCATTCATTGTTCCTGTTAACTTTGTTATGATCTGTGAGGGGTTGAAAATTTGAGTATGCAGTGTGTATGTCATTAAATTGTGAATTAGTGGGAATTTTCAACATTTGAAAATACCGATAATTGAAAACCTCTTAAGCAAAATTTGTCTCAAAATTTAAAGCTGGAAAGACACTGGAATTTATAAAAGAAATGTATCTACATGCTATTTTAGGATTTTGATATGTGCATTAAGAATTGTGTGCAAACTTGTGAGTGGTGATACTGGGAGGGTAGAGGGAGAATGGGTTGGAAAGAGGGAACCGATTACAAGAAACTATATGTGACCTGCTCCCTGGGGGACAGACAACAGAAAAGTGGGTGAAGGGTGATGTTGGACAGGGCAAGATATGACAAAATAATAATTTATAAATTATCAAGGGCTCGTGAGGGAGGGGGGAGCGGGGAGGGAGGGGGAAATGAGGACCTAATGCCAGGGGCTTAAGTGGAGAGGAAATGTTTTGAGAATGATGAGGGCAATGAATGTACAAATGCGCTCTACACAATTGATGCATGTATAGATTGTGATAAGAGTTGTATGGGCCCCTAATAAAATGATTTTAAAAAAGAATTGTGTGCAAACTTTTCATAATGTCTCTGTACTTATGTCAAAATCATCAATAAAATACCAGTTACAAAAAGAAGTAGAAAGGCCAGAGTGCTCCTTAGAGCTAGAGGATGGTAAGACTTCAAGTTACAAAATACTTTGGACATGTTGTCAGGAGAGACCAGTCCCTGGAGAAGGGCATCATGTTTGTTAAAGTGGAAGGGCAGTGAAAAAGAGGAACGTCCTCAACCAGGGATTGACACAGTGGCTGCATCAATAGGCTCAAGCATAAGAACAATTTTTTTTCATTCTGTTGTGCATAGGGTCACTATGAGTTGGAACCAATTCAATGGCACATAAAATGAACAAAAACAACAGACAAATTAATAAACACTTTAGTTTGTAGAATAATGCCTCCTCCAAAGATGTCCATGACCTAGACCTTCAAGTGTGGGTATGTTACCTTACATGTCAAAAGAGGCTTTGCAAATTAAGTTAATGATTTTGAAATAAGAAGATTATCTTTATTCAGGTAGATCCACTGTTTTCATTTGAGTTCTTGTCAGAAAGAGGCAGATGAATCAATGAAATAGAACTCTTAAAGATCAATGTTCTAGTCTTTATTTGTAATTTTGAATCATCCAATTTACTGTGTCAGAAATATTAAAATCAAGAGAAGTGCTGTTGAATTCTTCAACAAAAAGAAGACTTCAAGATGTATCTTGAAGTACAATGCTGTCTCTTTACATGTACAAGAAAGACCTGTTAATATTATCTAAATGTATGCACCAAACACTAAAGTCAATGATAAAGAAATTCAGGAATTACACCTACTTCGTTAGTCTGAAATTTATAAAAATTGCATTGATAATTACTGGTTATTGGAACCAATTTGGAAACAAAGAAAAATAAGTTGTTTGAAAATGTGACATTCATGATAGAAACAAAGCTGGAGGTCACATGACAGAATCTTGTAAGACCATTGACTTTTTCCTTGCAAAAACTTTTTTTTCAACAACATAAATGGAGGGGATACACATGGCCTTGTCGGATGGAGTACCAAGGAATCAAATTTTCTATATCTGTGGGAAGAGACAATGGAGAAGCTCAATATCATCAGCCAAACAAGGCCAGGGGTCAACTGTGGAACAGACCACCAATTGCTCGTATGCAAGTTCAGGCTGAAGCCAAAGAAAGTTTAAAAAGTTCACAAGAGCCAAAACAAAAACTTCAGTATATCCCAACTGAATTTAGATATCATAGCAAGAATAGATTTGTGGAATGGGACACTACTGGCTGAAGACTAGAGGAGTTGGTGGATGATATCCAGTATAGCATACATGAAGAAAACAATAGGTCATTTAAAAGACGGGAAAGAGAGAGTAGAGTGGGTATCAGAGGAAGCTCTGAAACTCAATATTAAAAGCAGAGTATCTAAAGGTAATGGAAGAAGGAATGACATAAAAAGAACAAAAATTTTCAGAAGGCACCTTGAGGAGACAAAGTTAAGCATTTATAATGAAATGTGAAAAGACTTGGAGGTAGAAAACTGAGAAGTAGTAACAGGTGCAGCTTAGCTCAGTGTCAAAGAACTCTAGAAAAAAAATCAAGTCTCGAGTTCAGTACTGAAAGATTCTATGTGAGAAATATTGAACAAACTATCCAAAGAATATTAAAAGAATATACAGTCACTCTTCCAAAAAAGATTCATATTCAACCATTTCAAGAAGTATGATCAACAGCTGATAGTATGATCAGTAGAATTCCAATGGAAATGGAATTTAATGTTCCTCATTTAAAAGGATAATGTTGCGCCTGGGCTGCTAGCCACAAGGTCTACAGTTCTAAACCACCAACCAGCCACTCTGCAGGAGAAAATGAGATTTATATTCCTATCAATAATTACAGTCTAGGAAATCCATAGATGCAGTTCTAGCCTGTCCTGTAGGGTCACTATGAGTTGGAATTAGCTCAATAGCAGTGAGTTAGTTTTAGTTTAGTTAAAGTGGATGAGGGACATATATAAACCATAGCTACATGAATGAATTTTGAGCTTGCAGTTAATCATAGCCCAAATCTAAGGACAATTAGTTCTTGTGACAGCGCCCTACTTGAAATTTCCCTCATACAGGGATCATTGAAAATGTTAGTGTTATAAAAAAATGTGATGAAGAAATCAGATAGTGCCTCACTATCAGAAAGGATAGTCTCTGGGGCCTTAAAATCTTGTCTTCAAATAAACAGACATCCAAGTTAGGAGACAGTTAGGTCCACATGGAAGAAGGACACCAGCCTGGGTGTTCCAAGGATTCAAAAAAATTAAATTCAATATCAGAGGAGGTAGTGGTATTCGAGCTTCAGAGCTTTTATTCTGAGCACCCAGTTTGCTTGAAGCTATGGATGACACTGAAAGCCCAAAATCCACCTGTAGGGTCCCCACTTGGATTAAGACTCTGGTAAATCCCTTCTGACCATTGACTAGTAATTTCAATAGCCTTGCTACCAGACAGATTGCACTGGAAGGTGAACTCATGCAGATGTAATTAAATTAAAATTTAACAACTCTATCATTTGTTCACCCTTTTGACACATTTTCAATTTGTTCTGGTTTTTATTATTTTCTGTTATTCTTTCAACAGGAGTTTTCCTGTTTTATTTTGTTATTGGTATTGTTTTGCTTTGCCTTTTCTTTTTGTATGTTTTTCTCCCTATGAAATTTTCTATTGAAATCTATATAGTAGCTGGATTAATAGTTTCTTGGGGTTATGGAAGGGGAGATGAGTACAAAGAAGAAGAAAACATTCTAAAATTGTGGTGACAATTGCACAATTCTTTTAAATATGTATAAACTCTTGAGCTGTGTGACATGTGAATTATATGTTAATAAAACTGTTAAAATAATAAGAAAAAGAGCTGGCAATGTGGAAAGAAGACATCGACACTACACTGAAGGCATTAGTGAAAAATAGGGCTCAAAAATTGATGAATACCCATTGAAATGTTCCAACAAACAGATGTACTACCAGGAACATTCACTAGTCTATGATAAGAAATTTAGAAGACAGCTACCTGGCTAACTGATAGGAAAAGATTCATATCTGTGATCATTCCAAAAAAGGTGACCCAACAGAATTTGTAAATTATCAGACAATATCATTAATATTGCATGCAAGTAAAATTTGGCTGAAGATCATTCATTAATGAGTACAGCAGTAAATTGACAGGGAGCTACCAGAAATTCAAGCAACATTAAGAAGAGGATGTGGAATAAGAAATATCACTGCAGACATTAGATGGATTTTGGCTAAAAGTAGAGAATATCAGAAAGATAAATATTTGTGTTTTGTTGCTTAAACAAAGGCTTTTGACTGTGTGTATTATAAGAAACTATGTATAACATTGCAAAGAATGAGAATTACAGAACACTTAATTGTGTTCATAAGGCTAAGAGGCAGTCATTTGAATGGGAAAAATAGGATACTGCATTATTTAAATCAGGGTTGTAACCTTTCACAATTTTTATACTGAGCAAATCATCTGATAAGCTGGACTCTATGAAAAAGAATGTGGTATCAGTTAGAGGAAGGTTAATTCACAAGTAGACAAACTAACCTAACATAAAGACCAAAAAATAATTGATGCATTTGAAGTCAATGTTGGTGAAGAATATTAAAATTACCATGGACTAAGAAATAAATAAAGAAAGAAAGAAAGAAAAGAAAATACCATGGACAGTCATAGCAAAAAACAAATCTGTCTTGGAAGAAGTACAGCCAGAATACTCCTTAGAGGCAAGGATGGCTAGATTTTTCATGTACTTTGGACATGTTATTATCAGAGACCAGTCCCAGGGGAAGGGCATCATGCTCGATAAAGTGGAGGGACAGCAAAAATCAGGAAGGTTATCAACTTGGCACAGTGGCTACAGAAATGGACTCTAATAAGAATAATTGAGAGGATGGCACAGGAGAGGGCACTGCTTAGTTTTGTTGTACATAGGGTTACTATGATTCAGAACTGGCTTGAAGGCACCTAAGAGCAACAATTTATAATTTAAAAGGTGTCTGGGTGGTACAGTAATTAAATATTTGTTTGCTAACTGAGAAATCAACAGTTTGAATTCTTCAATGACTCTGAAGGAGAAAAACCTGGCAATCTGTGCCCTTAAAATGGAGAAAAGGTTGAAGTTGGGAAGAATTTTGTCTTTGTTGGATCCACAATAAATTCGCATGGAAGCAGCAGTCAAGATACCAATAGACATAATGCATTAGGTAAATCGGCTGCTCAAGGCCACTTTAAAGTATTGAAGAGTAAGGATGCTACTTTGAGGACTAAAGTGTGCCTGACCCAAGTCATAGTATTCTCCATTGCATCATATGCATGTGACATTTGGACACTGATTAAAGAAGACTAGAATAATGGATGCATTTGAATTGTGGTGCTGGAGAAAAATATTGGAAGTACCATGGACTGCTAAAAGGTAAAACTGATCTATATTGGAAGTAAAGTTAGAGTGCTCCTTTGAGGCAAGGATGGCAAGGCTTCATCATACATACTTTGGTCATGTTGTCAGGAAAGACCAGTTCCTGGAGAAGGACATTACGTTTGATAAAGTGCAAGAGCAGTGAAAGGAGGAAGGCCCTTAATGAGATGGAATGACACAATGGCTGTATCCATGGGCTTAGACATATGAAAGTTTTGTGAGGATGGTACAAGATCATGCAGTGCTTCCCTCTGTTGCGCACAGGGTCGCTACTTGTAGGAAACTACCCAATGGAACCTAGCAACAACACCAATATCTAGGTGAGGCATCAGCTAAGTCCAAATGGGAGAAGCACACCAGCATGTATGACCAAAGAACTGTAAATAATAAAATCCAACCCCTAACAGGGAGTAGTATTAGAGTTTAAATTTTGAACACATTGTTTACTGCAGTGACTGTGAAAGTCAAAAGCCATTTGTAGTTTCCCCCATATGGATTAAGCCTCTGTCATCTCCTCCGACTGTGGACCAGAGATAGGAAAGGATCCTGCATCTAACTCATCGACCCAACACATTGCCTCTTGACTCTGAGAGCTATCAGTGGCTTGCCATATTGCCTGTCAACCTTGGATTCATTTAACTCTGAAGTCATGAGCCTGATTTGCAGCCCCCAGTTATTCTTAATGCTTCCTGTTTGTCAGCCCTGGCATCTACTCAAGTCAGAAAAAGTATTTAACTTAACATTTGATCTACAAACTTGAACCAAACTGGACAGAACCATTTCTACAACTAGTTGAGCAACTTTGTGGATATAAAAATCTTTATGCTGTGTGTGTGTGTGTGTGTGTGTGTGTATGCACCCACATGTGTGCAGGTCTCACTGGTTTAACTTCTCTAGAGAACCCAGTGTAACTCACAGGTTTATTTTTAATTTGATGTGTGATGCTTGTAATACTAAGGATCTGTATCTACTTTATATTGGTTTGCTGCTTCTCATTCATGGTACTTTGTTTTCATATGTGATTATTTATTTACTTTAAAAAAATATTTTAGCATTTTAATCTGTTTAAAGGACAGGATATTTATGTCTCTGACATACAAAATGTTCTGGGAAACATGGAAATAGAATTTACAGAAAAAAGGATGCCTAGAGCTGATAAAAAATCTTCCAGCTGATGGTAATTATTTATTTTTTATACTGAGTTTAATGTTTTCCTTGAAAAATTCTTTATACAGAGTTATTGTGGAAAATAATGGAGCTATGCTCCTCCAGAGAATGTTAATCACTTGAAAATGCTTTAATTCTGAACACTTTGAAATTAATTGTATTGTTTAGGTAAAGTTTGGACCAACCGGGTGATGTGTTGCAAAACCATGTAAGTACCAATGATTTGAGTGTACTTCCTCAATGGTTGTTCATTGGTAGTACTTTGCTAAAAACACAAGAAATCATGACTTGCTATCCATGGGTAAAAGGGTAAAAGTTAGAGTATGGAATTTACAAGGCTAAGTAAAAATTTATTACTATCAGGGTTCATCATTGCCAAGTGGATCATAACAAACTATAAATAATTTTGAGAAGAATAGGAATTCCAGAACAATTCACTGTGCACATGAGAAACTTGCACATGGATCGAGAGATAGTGGTGTGACCAGAACAAGGGAATAATGCATAGTTTTACATCAGGAAAGACATGTGTCAGGGTTGTAATCTCAGCAAAATTATTCAATTTGTATGCTAAGCAAATCATCAGAGAAGCTGGATTATGTGAAGAAAAATGTGGCATCATGATTGGAGGAAGGCTTATTAACAACCTGAGATATGCAGATGACAACATTACTTGAGAAAGTGAGGAGGACCTGAAGCATTTGTTGATGAAAATCAAGGATTTAGTCTTCAGTGTGGATTACAACTCAATAGGAGAAAAGATGAAAATTGTCAAGGATTTTGTCTTGCTTCGATCCCCAATCAATGCTCATGGAAGCAGCAGACAAGATATTAAAAGAGTCGCAATCTATTAGGTAAGTCTGCTTCACAAGATTTCTTTAGTATATTGAAAAGCAAGGATGTTATTTGGAGGACTAGGTGTGCCTGAACCAAGCCACAGTATTTCAATTGCTTCAAAATCATATGGAAGTTGGACATTGAATAAGGAAGACCAAAAGAGAATTTACGTATTCATATTGTGGTGTTGGAGAATAGTGAAAGTACCATGGACTGCTAAAAGAACAAACGGATCTACATTGGAAGAAGTATGGCCAGAGTGCTCTTTAGAGGCAAAAATGTCTCTATTTGGTTCTACATACTGTGAATATGTTGTCAGGAGAGACCAGTCCCTTGATAAGGTAATCATGCTTTGCAAAGTGGAGGCTCCCCTTAAGAGGTAGGTCCTCAACAAGAATCATTGACACAGTGGCTTCAACAATGGGGTCAGGCATGGGGACAATTGTGAGGATAGCACGGGACCAGACAGTGTTTCCTTCTGTTATGCATAGGGTCACCATGGGTCAGAGTGCTGGTCTAGCTGTTGTTCATGGTCAGAGACCTGACACGAAGTACTTCTTGCAGGTTCAAATCGTGGCTGAAGCCCAAGGTTCTTGTTTTCTTAAAAAGAGTCTTTTAGTTTCAGAAACCAGCTGTGAGCAGGGCGAATGGTTATGGAAGGAATTCTTGCACTCAAAACGGCTGGCAAAAGGCAGCTTTTCCAGTACTGAACTTTCTGCCACTGTGATTTATTGAATCCAGCTCTTCTAGCCCAAAGCCATAATTACATGAAATTACCTTTTCTTGAATGGGTTTGATAAGAAGGTGGCAGAAGATACTGATAAGATTGACCTGTGAAGAATTATGAACAGGTTTTCTTGGAGTGTGATCTTGCTGTGAATGAAATGAACCCTTTGAGAAGTAGGAGGAGCGACCTCATCACCGCCAGAACCCAGGCGTGGAGAGCGTCCTCTGGCTCCAGCATCTGGCTTTCCCCTGCTTGAATTTTGGTTTTTGGACTGAAAAGCACTCACCACCACAGGAGACATTTCCTCAAACTTTCCTGTGAGTGCTCCGGGACACTGAAGCATATTGCATAACCCAGAGACATGAGGGAATACATTCAAGGGAAGAGTTGGGAGAAAATGCAGCAAGAGTTAGACTTTGGGGATTTTTTCAATATCTACCTCTTTGGGGCTGGTGTTGTTGGTTGTTAGCCCACTTTTGCAGCCATGGTGTCAGTTCATCTCGTTGAGGGTCTCTTGTAAGCTGCCCTTCCACTGTGCCAAGCATGATGTCCTTCTCTAGGGACTGGTCTCTCCTGACAACATGTCCAAAGTATGGAAGACCAAGTCTCACCATCCTTTCCTCTAAGGAGCACTCTGGCCATATTTCTTCAAAGATTTTGTTTGTCCATTTGGAAGTCCATGGTACTTTCAATATTCTTCAGCAGCACCCCAATTCAAATACATCAATTCTTCTTTCATCTTTATTCAATCTCCAACTTGGGACTAGCTTGGCATTACTTCTTTCAAAAGAAATTATTACCTCATGGGGTTCATCTGCTTTCAGTCATGGTGCATCAGGAGTTCGATCCAAGAAGGTGGCGCTTCAACCTCAGGCAGAACAGGTGTGATTAAGGGAGGTGTTGAAAAGCCATCGGTTCGGTGAAAAGCCCTGGCCACTCCTCTGGTCACCAGGGAGGTATGGAGAACAAGGGAGAATTCCATCTCTTCTGATGCCTACAATTGCTGTGCACTTGTGCTTTTAGGCTGCTCTCTCAATTGAAGGTTATTTGCAAATATTCAAAACAGCCAAGTTGAACCAAGCCAACTGACAAGGCACACATCTGTCTCATCTATGAGAAAGATGAGGTTGTCTATTCTAAATAACCTACAGGGATTGTTCTATTTTATCTTATAGAGTATGAGTTGGAACCAAAATGATGGCAATGAGGGTTTTTTGTTTTGATTTTTAGTTTTTGTGATCTCCTCTCTGCCTACCTTTCCTTATCTTTATTCTCCTGGTTGGTATTCAATCATTCTTCTAGTCTTCTTTCTGAAGCTTAAGGTTCCAAGATGATCACCCATATCTGTTTCATTTGGTCTCTTATGTCTAGGTTGTAAAGACTCTGTGTAGCATGTCTGCTTAGTGAGCCATCTTTCTGGGATTTGCCTAGAATTTTAATTGCTTTAATGTAAAACACACTTAAAAATTAACTCTGCAATATATCCACAATTGAAGTGGTATTGTATCCTCCCTCCCATCATAAACAACCATAATACTGATTAAAATATGTGAAAAAACATTTTTAGACAATGGACAAAAGGTAAGTACCAAACTATTCCCTGAGAGAAAGAGAAGTCAGAGTTTGAGTACTTACAACCATCCAATTTCCACATGAATGTGATTTCCTGGAACTATTACAGCTAGCTATAATGTGGACCCATTACAGCAGTCATATTCAACTAAGGAGGAAAACATGAGTGTTCTGGGCATTTGAAGTGCTTGATTCCCTAAAGAAAGCACTACAGATATGGGAGGTATGCAGAATAGCTCTAGAATACTTCTTTGAAGTGCTCTAGGAATTATTCTTTTCAAGCTCAGGGTAGGACCCCCTGAAACGCACTGGATAGCAGTTGATTCAGAGGACATGCTGGAGATAGAGTCCCACTGAAGAAATAACCAGTGCTGGCGATACTAGATTCTTCTGTGTAAGTGAAGAAAATAAGGGCCAGGTTCCAGAATAATACTTAGTTTTAGAAGTTCATTAAAAGGCCTAAAACAAACCTGACTAGAACGACAAAAGAGACCGAGTTTTGAGATTTTGTCTTTTCAAGTTAAAATGACTTGGGAATAGTTTTGCCTTTGCTAAAGATCTGCACAAATAAAATGCAAAACCAAGATGGCACAAGTTCAAGATGACTAGCTTGTAGTTAAACTGACTACTAAAACATGAACAAGCACAATGATCAGAAGACATCAGGATCCAAAATCTATACAATGTATTATAGATAATTAAAATATGAATTTAAAATCGCTATATACACAAATTAACAACAAAAGTGCACAAATGATCCAAAGCCAAGGAAATAACAACAGCAAATCTGTCAATAAAAATTCAACATGGTTCAGATTTTGGATATGAATATGTTCAAAATCATTAAAGTAATATCTTGTCTTAATGCAAAAACAGGTATTTTAATGTAAATGAGAAAAAACATTTGAAAAAATTCTAACCTAGAAAGCCAAGAAAATGTTATCAAATGAAAATTTGTTTCTTTATGAAAGGAGAGCTTTTAAAATGCTGACTGAAAATAATCACTGCCATTGAATCCATGCTGACTCATAGCGACCCCCTGTGGTTTTGTGAGACTGTAACTGTTTATTGGAACAGAAAGACCAGTCTTTCTCCTGCAGAGTTGCTGGTGGTTTTGACCTAGATCAACCATGTGGATCACAGCCCAGCTTGTTACCACTACAACAGGGTACACAGGGAGTGCAATAAAACAATGTAGGGCTGAAAATGTGGTCACTAGAACCTCCTATCAAACTCTACCAGTTTCGGCCAGATGAACAAGCACCCTGAAAAGTAAAACACACAACATGAATTCTGGGTCCATCAAGATTCTTTGTTCTTGCTTTCTTTCTTTTTTGGTGAACCCCCCACAGAATTCCTTTTCCTCCCAAAGAATCTGGAACTCGGTGTACCAGCAAGTCTTTGTGGCTTCCCCTCCACCAGCTTGGTGACCCAGTGGTGCTCAGACATTAATAGACGTATTTCATTAGGTAAATCTGCTGCACAAAAACCTCTTCATAGTATTAAAGAGCAAGGACGTTACTCTGAGGAATAAGTGTGCCTGAACCCAGCTATGGTATTCTCCATTGCATGACATGCATATGATAGTTGGACATTGAATAAGGAAGACCAGAGAAGAATCAATGCATTTGAATTGTGGTGCTGGAGAACAATATTGAAATATCATGGACTTCTAAAAGGACAAACCAATCTGTGTTGGAAGAAGTAAGACCAAATTGCTCCTTAGAGGCAAGAACAGCAAGACTTTGTCTTACATACATTTGACAGACTGTCCCTGTAGAAGGACATCATGTTCTGTCAAATGGAGGGCAGTGAAAAGGCTCCTGCAGCAGCTCTGCAGGAGAAAGACTGGTCTTTCTGTTCCAATAAACAGTTACAGTCTCACAAATTGCTCCTTAGAGGCAAGGACAGCAAGACTTTGTCTTACATACATTTGACAGACTGTCCCTGTAGAAGGACATCATGTTCTGTCAAATGGAGGGCAGTGAAAAAGAGGAAGGCCCACAATGAAATGGATAGATGTTGGGATGACACTGATGGGCTCATGCCTAGGAGCAATTGTGAGGATGGCTCAGGACCATGCAATGTTTCTTTCTGTTGTTCATAGGGTTGCTATGGGTTAGAGCTTACTTGGTGGCAACAAACAATAGCAACACCTAAAGTCATCAACATCTCTACCCAAATCCCAAAATAATTCTTTAAAGAACTGGAAAAAGTAATTACCAACTTCATATGCAGAAGGAAGAAGCCCAGGATTAGCAAAGAACTTCTCAAAAAAAAAAAAAGTTGATGGTCTTGCGCTACCTGACCTGAAAACCTATTACAAAGACATAGTTGTCATAAGAGCCTAGTACTGGTAAATTAAAGATGTATAGACCAATGGAACAGGACAGAATATCTAGAAGTAAAAGCATCTGCCTACAGACAACTGATTTTCAACAAAGAACCATGAAATTGTAAATAAGAAGGAGAAGCCCTCTTCAACAAATTGTGCTGGAAAAACTTGATATCCATCTACAGAAAAATAAAACAGATCCCATACCTCACCCCATGCACAAAAACAAGCTCAAGGTGGATTAGAGTCCTAAATGTAAAACCCAACGCTATCAGGATTATCAACAAGAAAATCGGAACTAATTTAAGGTTCCTACTTCAGGCCATACATGGGCTACCAGATATAACAAAGGAAGCACACACAGTGGAAGATAAAATAGAAACTATTAAAAATAAAACACCCGTGTACATCAAAAGACTTCATCAAAAGAGTAAAATGAAATCCCACAGATTGGGAAAAGATATTTAGCAATGACATAAGGAACAATTACTAATACTAAAATCTACAGAATACTGCATCCTCACAACAAGAAAACACAAATAACCCTCTGAAATGGTGGGCAACGTACCTGAATAGATGCTTCACAAAAGATGAAACCCGAATGGCTAACAAGCACATGTGGAAATTCTCTCATTCATTTGCCATCCAGGAAATGCAAATCAAAAGAAAGATGAGATACCATCTAACATCCACAACCACAACCGCAGCCCAATTAAAACAACAACAAACCAGAGAACAACCAATGCTGAAGAGGATGTGAAGAGATTGGAATTCTTATCAACTGCTGGTAGGCGTATAGACATGTATAACCACTGTGGAAAGCTGTATGACAATTCCTAAAGCAACTAGCAATAGAAATATCATATGAACCAGCCTTATCATAAGAAACAGATTATGGTTAGACTTATGCTCTCCCATGTTCATTGTAGCACAGTTCACAATTGCAAGAAATTGGAAACAGACCAAATCCCCGTCAATATAAGAATGAATAAAATAATTTGGTATATACACACAATGGAATACAAGCATCCCAAAGAAAAACAATGATGAAATCATGAAACACCTTCTGAAACAGGGGGGATATGGAAACAATTATGCTCAGTGAAATTAGAAAATCACAAAAGAATAAATACTGTGTGAGTTTACTGCTGTAAGGGTGAACGCCAGGGTGGGTACTGCTCAAGCTTTCAAGCCATCCACTGGCCAGGTTGGCCAGGCAGCTTGGTAGAGAGCCAAGGATATCTAAATTATATAATCCAAATCCGAAGGAGTTGAATAGTATTAGAGTTTAAATGGTAAGATTCTGGTGTACAGAAGGCTATGAATGACAGTGGGAGCCCAAAATACATTTGTAGGATCTACAGAGAGAATAAACGTCCAGTGATTTCCCTCTAACCCCAATGAAGAGATGCTAATAACCTGTTTAACTAACAGAGTATTGTGGAGATGACTACAGTAAATTAAAATGATAAATCTGATTTGAATGGTTAAAACCTTGTCATTTTATCTCCCTTTGGGTATACTTTGTGCTTGATCTAGTTTTCAATATTTTCTGTGTGTGTTTTTTTTCATATTGGGGCTTACCTCTGTTGTATTTTTGTCATTTTTGGTAGCCCTCTTGACTCTGTGTTGTACATTTTTTCTATGCTTTTTGTTATATGAAGCCCAGGATGATGACTATAGAAACAATAACTAAAATAAGATTTCCTGGAGGGTACATCAAGGGAGATGGTAGTGGGGTGGGACCTGATGGGGCCCTAATATCAAGGAGTACAAAGAGGAAGAAAATGTTTTGAAACGGATTGTGGATTATGCAACTTTGCTTGATGTGACTGAACTATGGAACGGCTTGATGTTTGAATTAGGTCCTAATAAAATGGCTTCAAGGGGACAAAAACCCTTAGTACTATTCTGATTGTCACAATTTCCTGCCTCCCTATGAAGTGTAATGTAAGAGAATAATAGTTTATTATTCTTTCAGTGGATGTTTGTTTTCCTCAAGTATTTTATTGTTTTAAACAGTACTGCTGTGAATAACATAATATAAAATAAATAAAACATAAGAGAACGTATGCTAGGGTGATTTAGCACAAACAGCATATGCATAGTCTTTCTTTTTAACATATTATTTATTCCGGCATTAGCAACTCTGAAATAGAACACATAGATCAGACTTTTCACTGTCTACCAAGGGACAAAAGGAACAACTAGACACTTTCTCTGTGATTTTTTTATTTGAAATTTATGCTGAGCTCTGAGAAAGTTAACTGTTTTGTGTCAACCAAATGGAAATAATTAAAAGAGAAATTTCTTAACATTTGCATCATTATCCCAATAATTGATTCTGATGTACCTGGATTAAAATGCTGTTGCTGTTGCTGGATGCCAAAGGGTTGGTTCTGACTCATGGAGACCCTTTGAATACAAAGTCGAATGGCTCCATAAGGTTTTTAAGGCTGTGAATTTTCAGAAACAGATTGCCAGGCCTACCTTCCAAGGTGTCAGTGGATGAATTCACACGACCAACCTTCCCCTAATAGCTAAGAACTTCACCATCTGCACTGCTCCAGTGTTTCTGATAGAAATGGTACATTTCTGTAAAATATGAGGGAGTACCCCCCCCAAAACGGATTTTTTTTAAATTTGCAAACCTATGTATTTAATTTTTTTTACAAAACAACCTTATCACCTTCAAAGTACCCTCCATTACACTTCATATATCTATCAAATCTGCGATTCCATTCTTGGAAACATTTTTCAAACTCTTCTGTTTGAATAGCTGGCAACACCTCCCTTGTTTCCTTCTTCACCTCTTCTACATCTTCAAATCACTAACCTTTCATGTCCCTCTTCGTTCATGGAAACAAAAAGAAGTCTCACAGAGCAAGGTGGGACGAGCAAGGTGCATGGAACAAAAGAGGCATGCTGTTTTTTGGCAAAAACTGGCACACTGAGATGGCTGCGTGAGCAGGTACATTGTCATCGTGGCAAAACCTGTCCCCTGCCTGCCACAAATCAGACCTTTTTTTGGTCACAAACTGTTACGCAATCTTTTCAGAACCTCAAATAGAAAGCTTTAGATTAAGTCTGATCTGGTGGAGCAAACCCCAAATGCACTAAGATGAGTCAACATTTTTGTTCATTCGGGACATTGAGGGATGTCCAGAATGAGATCTGTCAGCAATCAACATCTCACCTTTTTTTGAAACAAGAAAACCACTCACACTTGAGTTTTTCCCAAAGCACTGTCCTTGTAAGTTGTGTTCAACATCACAACAGTTTCTATAGCATATTTTCTCTAAGGAGGAAACAAAATTTCACAACTGCCTGCTATTTTCTTAAATCTATGATCACAAAAGCAATGCTCCAGTGAAACAGCTTTTATAAAAAAAATTTACAGTGACCAGAGAGAACCTTCCCTGGATGCACAAAGCGAGTTGCTGGATACTCTCTGAGCAGGATAAATGCCTACTCTGCTCCACCCAGCGCAATTCCGCTGTTTTTTTGAGGGGGGCGTGTAATCCCTCCTCTATTAAAACCAAAATTCTGTCAGCATTGACAATGTTTCCTTATTTATATCTAAGAATTTACTCTTCTCTTTTGTACTTGTATATTTATTTATCAGACTACATAGATGAGACTTTTGAATGATAATGCAAGAATGAATTATAGCTATGTTCCAACGTTTTAAGACATTATGAAGGACTTTAAAAAGTTGGTTGAAAATGATGAGGGCAACAAATGCATATGTGTGCTTGACACAATTGATGTATGTATGGATTGTGATAAGAGTTGTATGAGCCCCAATAAAATTATTTTTTTTTTAAAGTTGGTTGATAAATGGAATTGAAACAATGAAATTTTACCATGAATTTTCAAATGTCCCTCTGTTCTTAGAGAAGGACGTGGACAAAAAGATTTGCAAGTCAATATTGTATTAAGACATTTACTAAAGGATAGAAATCTGTAGGAGAGGCACACCAAAAGAAAACCATAATGACTTTCAAGGGAGACACATCAGAGGCAACAGAGTCTCTTTGAGCTTAAAAGTACACCATTTTTGTTGGGTTCCTATATTAGTCAAGAATTGGTATGGTTTTTTTGGTGTAAGATTCCTGGTTTGGGCAGTTTGGGCAGTCATGTGGTTTTATGAACTCTTTCTTGGCCCCTCTTTTTCTCGGGGTGCATGTGCAACGGTAGGCCAAATTGAAAATGACGTTAGTATCAACAACCTCTGGGGCATGTAATATTTTCGTTTAAATCTTGAGTTAGTTCTAGAACTACCATTTGAAAATGGAGTTTTTTGGAAGGGCGCCTGGGATACTTAGCATCTTAATTCGAATATTAGGTTACTATTGAAACTGCCATGGTCACCAGCTGACCTAAATAGCACATGCAGCACTAACTCAAGATTTGAATTAAGATGCTAGATATCCCAGAATCTCTTACTTCAAACTTCGTTGTAATTTGGCCTGACATTGCACACGCACTCACTGAAAACATGGTCAGCAGACAGGAGCTCTGGTGGCATAGTAGTTGCTTACACGCTGAGCTGCTAAGCGCAAGCTCAGCACTTTGATACCAGCGGCCTCTCTTCAGGAGAAAGGTTATGCTTCCTACTCCAGGAAAGAGTGGCAGCCTTGGAAACTCACGAGGACAGTTCTACCATGGTCCACAGGGTAGCTATGTGTTGGAAGTGACTCGATGGCAGTGAGCTTGGTTTAGTTTTGGAGCAGTCACCGTTGCCTTTGCTGTATATGTCTGTTAAGCCAGTTGAAGCCAGTCTTTCAAGAGGAGGAAGTTTGTGATCTGGAAGACAACTGAATTGTAGATTTTACAGGTATCTGCAACCTGTGGCTTCTCCATAGAGTGCTTGCTTCTTTGGTTAATTTACTTTTTACAGTCATTATTTCCTCTGTATACTATCTCCAACAATTCATATAGAGATGTACACACACACACACACACAGAAAAACTACACATGCACACACACAGAGAAAAATTACACAGGATAGTAAATATGTATATATTACATAATGATTCAGATTTAGAGTTACATATGTGTAAGCATCATATGTGAGAAAGAAAACTCCAAATTCACTGTCAACAAGACGATGCTGGCTCATAGAGAGGCTACAGGACAGGGTAGAACTGCCCCTGTGAGTTTCTGAGACTGTAACTCTTTACAGGAGTAAACAGCCTTGTCTTTCCCTGTGGAGTACATGGTTATTTTGAACTATGGTCCTTGGTGATCATAGTCCAACTCTTAAACACTTCACCACCAGAGCTCCTTCATATGCAACAGTGGATTTTAAAAGTTTATATAGAAAATAAATGAAAAGATAATGAAATTTTTCCACAAATGTTTTGATGTCCCTTCATATAGGTGTTATAAATTCCAGTATTCCTATATTTCAACACTCTTGCCCTTGTTTAGGATTGAAAGTCAATTTATTTTCTCTAAAATGTTAGCGTAATACAAAAGTATGAAAATATTTTTCATGGGATAAAAAAACCCACCTTAACATATATTCTCCTTTTAGCACAGCAGTTTTCTTTGTATTTACATTTAATGAATTGTCAACATGTATACATTTTTAAAAATAATATTGTTTTACATTCCATTTGAAATAACTTTGTTTTCTTTTATTCATACCATCCCTAGAAATGCTCTTATAGAAACTCAGCAGGAGACTGAATGTTCAGTGTTTAGCTTCATAGAAACAGAAGTCCTTCTGGGCATTATTGATTTCCGTTGTGTATTTCAGCTGAATATAATTGAAATCTTATGGGAGTAAAGAATGTACTTTTAGATGAAATTATCAGGGAAGCATAAAAAACAAGCCAATATTTTTTTCAAAGGTCACAATTTAATAAAGAATAAATATTGATTTATTTATTGCTTCAGACTAAAACTTCATAAAAGTTATATATATTATTTTCAATTCAGTATTTCTCCTGTAGAAAAAAATAAATCTTCTAACCATAGCAACATTTTTTCCTCAAGTTACAAAGCACAATACCAATAGCCAAGATTTATATACAATTTTGCAAGTATATTTAATCCCAATGCAGTGTCCTAGATATTTCAATTTCAATATTATTAAGTCTCATACAATAAATGCATATTTGAGTGTGAACAATTCAATATAATATTAG
This sequence comes from Echinops telfairi, assembly GCF_000313985.2. Classification (NCBI taxonomy): domain Eukaryota; kingdom Metazoa; phylum Chordata; class Mammalia; order Afrosoricida; family Tenrecidae; genus Echinops; species Echinops telfairi. The sequence continues at coordinate 10,747,197 of NW_022103942.1, forward strand.
GAGGTGGACTAAGGAAGTATCACGTTCATAAAATTATATCAATTTGTATTGCTAATAATGGGCACATTAACATCACTTTAAATGACATCATTTAGGCACTTTTTCTTAAAGAAAAGTAGTACTTCATAATTTAGGTATTTTCTTTTGTCTGCCACTGTAATTGACCATATAAGTATGTAAATAGAAAATATATACCCTGCCTGCATTGATTATACATTAGGGAAATTATGTTTATTTTCTTTTTCCTTTAAAAATCTATCTTAACAAATTTCCCCAAGTAAATCATCAACCACCTTCAATGATTTAGGAGCTACAAATACTTATAGCTGTGCAAGATTTGTTATTTTTATTTTTCTACAACTATCAGTTGCATAAATAGATTTTTGTTATATTTTATGTATATAAAATTATTTGAGAATTGAAAAAATGATATCCCCCAAACACATCTAGATAAGCATCATACTCAAAGAAGAGGTAATTTAATTCATATATATACCTATGAAATGGGCTGGTTACAAATGTAAAATCATGCTGAGGTTAATCAACTGACCATTGTGAACACTTAAATTTTTGAAAAATGAAATCTGATATGCATGTGTAATTTGTACCATGTATTCATAGCTATGTATAATCCAGGATTTAAACTTTAATAAACTGAAGATTTTTTTTTCAGTCATTGAAAGTGTTTTGAACTCATTTTAGAATTCAAAGCAACTGCAACTCCCATGCATTGCTCATGGGAAGGTAAAATAATACAACTACTTTGAAAAATAGTTTGGCAGTGTCTATGAATCTAAATACCTCCTATAATATAACTCTCTGCCGACACCACTGCTGATAGTGAAGAGTACTGAAAGTACCACAGACCGCCAGAAGTACAAACAAATCTGTTTTCGTAGAAATACTATTTGAATGTTCCATAGGAGAGCAGATGGCAAGATTTTGTCACATGTACTTTGGACACGTTATCAAAAGGATCCAGTCCCTGGAAAAGGACATCATGCTAGGAAAAGTAGAGAGTCATTGAAAATGTAGAAGCTCCTCAATGAAATGCTTTGGCACAATGGCTACAACAATGGGCTCAAACATTATAATTGTGAGGATGGTTTAGAATCAGGCAGTGTTTCTTTATGTTGTACATAGGGTCACTATGAGTTAGAAATGACTTGATAGTACTAACAACAACATCATATAACTCACTATTGCTCAAAAGAAATAAAACCCTGTGTTGACACTAAAATATGAACCTTCGTGTTTGCAGCAGTTCTATTCATAAGCACCGATAAATAAAAATCAAATAAAACACTGAATAGATCTACAAACCATTTTGTCCACTCATTGGAATAGTAATCTCTAATAAAAATGTATAAACAATGTTTTTTGCAATAACATGGATTATTCTCAAATGCACTATTATAAGTGATTAAAAAAAGTCCTGCATAGAAGGCTACATATGGCTTGATTTCATTTATAGCATGCTCTCAAAAAGAAAAATATAGAAACAGAAAACAGATCATTGGTTGCCAAGATACTGGGCTTGGTTCAAGGATAGAATAAGGAAATGTGGAGGAGGGTAATGGAAATGTTTTGTATGGAACGGTTGAAGTGAATGTAGAATTCTACATAATAATCAAAATCCATGTGATAGCACACTCAAAGAATGAATTTTGCTGTGTGTACATTTAGGAGTCCATGGAAAAAAGATAATGTTTTCTACGCCCATAAAAAATTAGTCTTGGAAACCCACAGGAACGGTTTTACGCTGACCTGTAAGTTCACTATGAGTTCGAATAAACTCCATGGCAGTGAGTTTTTTGAAAGACATATAAGACATGCCTCCACCCTTCATCCTTCTTTATCCAATTCTGACACAAACCGTCCTACCCAGTGCACTCTGTGTCTGCTGGATTCAATAATCCATTGCAATGGTCACAAAAATCAGACAGTAGTCACAATTATGAGGTGTATTAGGGAAGTTAATAGGTTACATCAAGTCTCAGCCATGCTGGCAGGCACGTCTCTCTAATCACTAGCTTCTCACACATGTGGTTTCTTGGCCTCCGCCCTGCTCTGACAAGTGTTACAACCTTTTTGTGCTTGTAAATGCTCAATGGGCAGCCCACTCTGTAACCAACCTCCTACGAAAAGGCATACAACTTTACTTATATCATAAGCTGGGAAACCCACCATTCTGTCTTGTGGCCTTTTTGAGGCTTCTCTTTTCTATTTCATGGTCTTGGTGTTATGGCTTTTGGTGCCTCTGTTTCAGAGGGGATATTAAACGGTGTCTGCTAGTGATTCTTCTTTGTTGGTGCTCCTTGAAATTATCTCTGTTCTGCTTTTCAGATGGCTCACTATTACATCCAGTGGGATGGCAAAACTGACCAATCCCTTCATTAGTGTCCTCTACACCTTATTTGCATTCTCCCAGCCACAGGGTGGGAGTTCAAAGACAATGGGTAGAAGGGACATAGCAAGCAATTTCACTTCATCACAGGCCACTCTGGCTGATCTAATCATTTCCCCTTTTCCTCTTGGAGCACTAACTTCTTTCCCTCTTTCAGTTATATACACAATTCGTTTTTACCATGACAATAACCCAATTAACATGTACTCACAATGGAATAATACAATCGTATCAGCATCTTCCTCACCATCTCTTCCACACACTCAACAGGACAATTCAGTGGGTATCCTTCATTGTCCAACAGATTTTGAGACTAAACATACCCATGAATGCTTGTGATTCACCACTTTGTGTCTTTATTACCACCCCACCTCCACCTCCCCATTTTAGATATCTAATATCTAAAGTTCCTATCTGTATCGACCTGAAAGGAGATAAGCATATTCTTTGATGTGAAAAAAAATCTAAATTTCGAGTTGGAATTTGCGTCCCTGGCATCCATAAGAAACATACAGAGTAAAGCAGACCATCCATTTCACATGAGTTCACAGTGGCAAGCGTCTCACCCTTTTTTTAAAAATCATTTTATTAGGGGCTCATACAACTCTTGTCACAATCCATACATACATCAATTGTGTAAAGCACATTTGTCCATTCATTGCCCTCATTATTCTCAAAACATTTCCCTTTTTATCGGGTTAGGTTCTGGTCAATTTAACCACATCCATCCAAACTAGGTAAAATGGGAACCAGCAGCAAACTTGGGAGTTCACACACACACACACACACACACACACACACACTTCCCTGTACTTCAAAGTAGCTGGCCCCTTCATACACTCTCATTAGCCCTAACCCCGGTAGGTTAGATCATGCCCATAGGCTCAGGGTTTGCACAATTATTTCAATTTCAGGCCAGCTTGCCTTTCCTCTTCTCTCTCATCTCCAACCTCTGTAGACTAGGTCAATGAGTGCCAACGGAATATATCCAAACTCAGACTTCTTTCCATTGCTGTGTTTCCTCCACTTCCACTCAACAATTGGACCTAAGTGGTGACCACACGGAGAAAATCAAGTTGCTTGCTGGATCCATTTGCTTTCAGTTCTCAAGGGATATTTTTCTGGTGGGCACATACTTTTCAAGTGTTGTGGAATATCAAGGCAACACACTTCCTCAAAATTCAGAAACCTAAACAGAATCTCTTTTTTCTCTTCTGCGTATCTTTCCTTCAAAGGTAAATTTGTGTCTTTTCAAATGCAAATATCCTCATGCTGAAGTTCTGGGTGGGAATTAGGTTTTGGCATAGGCCCTCATACATATACATTAGCTTAAACTAAAAAAGCTGTTTCTTCCGTGTAAATTCCTAACTCATTTTGTTTATTGATTTTTAATTTAATTTACTCGTTTTATTTTTTAGCAAACCCAATCAAGTATAGACTCACATCCGACTTACAAGATAAAGCTCTCTAGCGTAATACTATCCAATATTCATTTCTATTACACATTTATGTCAATTTTACAACACTAAGTAGGATTGAATTTGAATTGTAGTGCTGGAGAAGAATATTGACAGTACCATGAACTGCTAAGAGAGCAAACTGATCTGTCTTGGAAGAAGCAAGGCTAGAGTGCTCTTTAGAGGTAAGGATGGCAACATTTCATGTGAAGTACTTTGGACATGTTGTCAGGGCCGAGTAGTCCTTCGAGAAGTACATCATGACTGGGAAAATGGAGGGGCAGCAGAAATAAGAAAGGCCCTAGAAGAGATGAATTGACATCCTGGCTGCACTAATGAGCTCAAGCATAAGGATAATTGTGAGGATGGGGCAGGGCCTAGTAGTGTTTACTTCGGTTGTACATAGGGTCACTATGGGTCAGACCCAACTATACGACAGCTAACAACAACAACAGGGAGAATTGACTCAAGGGCTGCAACAATGGACTCGAATAAGATCGGGTATGGTGTAGGAACAGGTCATGTTTAGTTCTGTTGTACATAGGGTCTCTATGAGTTGGAATTGACTTAATTATACCTAACCATAACAACAACAGGAAGGAGAAAACAAGGCCTATAATAGAATCAGCTGCACATATAACACCAAACACACAATCCTTTGTAAAAGCACTCTAGTTCAATTGTCTCCTTTCCTCCCTGGACTATGCCATGCCATATATACTGATGACCCTGGACCTATGGCAGAACTTATCCGGTAGTACCTCATCTTCTATTGATTATCTTGTTTAACTACCCTAACTTTTGCCCCAGGTCATTCCATTGGAGCCTTGTCTCCATTTCTACCATTACAGGTATAAACTCATCAAAGTAATCATCGAAGAAAATTTTCACTTCCCATGCCCTGTTGCTCTTTCTCTTACAATGCCCAATACTTTTGTGAACCCGGAAGCATTGTAGCAAATCATATTCCTGATTATCTTCCTAAAAGAAGAAATAGAATGAGGACCACATCTGACCTCCTCTGGTCACAAAAGTTAATTTGAAGTCAGAAGGAATGTAAGACAAAAAGAAATATCTTAAAACAGTGATTCATTTTATTCTTAAAAGGTTCTATATCAAATATCAAACTTTCAAGTGACTAAGCTTTTTGTTTTGTTTCTCAACTGTTGTGTAAGCGAGAAATTGTTTGGAGCTATCTATCTATCATCTTTTCCAAGTTTCAATTCAATTGACCGTGTAACCATCATTTATTTGAAGTGATTATCATTAAAACCTTTGATGGCATAGGGCTTTTGGTCCATCTCACTTATACCCTTTCAGAGTATGATTTCACTAGTATTATATTAGAAAGTATTATCGCCTGTGTTAGGTTAGGTTGACTAGAGAAACAAATCCACTGACACTCATATATGTGTAAGCAAGAGCTTTATATCAAGAAGTAATTGTATCTCAAGGAAACATCCAACCCCAATTCAACTGAAGTCCATAAGTCCGATACTGGTCCATAAATCTCTCTTCAGACTCATGTAGCCAAATGCAAGGACACAGAATGAAGGAAGATCACAGGCCCAATGTACTCAAAATCACGTGGAACCATTGCCGATAGCTCTGGCAGCAATCAGGTTCAGCCAGTAGGAAGATGAAGGTAGAGAAACTCCTCTCATAAGGGGAGGTTCCCTTGGCCCTCCTTATAAGAAGTTCACACCCACAAGGAGGCACCATCAGGCTGTGCCCTGATTGACAGGCTAAACTCCACCCCTACACTTTTATATATCTTCAAGTTGACATGAAATTATGTAACCACCCCTTGTCAACTTGATACCTTTACTCAATTCTTTATCCATACATAATTTTTTAAACAAACACAACAGTAAAATCATATTTGTGCCTAAACAGATAAAACTAAGATGTGTACAATCGAAAATGTGCCATCCCCATTTAAATATAATATTCTATAAGTGGACAAAACAAAAATATTCAATGCCAAAAAAAAATTCAGTGCCTTAAAATGCAGCTATGTGAACACCTATACCTTAATTTTAGAACATATCAACATATTTCTCCACCCATGAAAGTTTATAAGCTAGTCACTTTATACTTCCCCTCTCCCCCATTTTGTGTGTCAAATTACTATACTCCCATAACCCAGTGCTCTGAGGAGACAAACATGTTCTTTGATTTGAAGAATCTTCATTTCAGTTGGAACCTTGTGAGTCTACATCCATAAGCAAAGTCAAATCAGGAGAGACTTTCCATAAAGTCAACAGCAAAATGCACCAATACTACAAGATCAAAAATCTTATCTTTATCTGAAAGAGTTCTGCTTGCTTCAACGTGGGACACCTCACTTAACCTGATGAGTGTGCCCACTGACTGCCTCATCTTCCACCTGTGGGCCACTTTACAAATTTAAACAAAACTAGTACCCTTGGGCTAGGTCATGCCATAGGCTCAGGTTCCACATGACTCTATAAAATGACCAGCCAAACTGTTCTGGTCTCTCCTCTAATCCCTGTGAACCTGGTCCATGAGTGTCATTGGCCAAATTCAACCTACCTCTCTATTGCTGCATTTCTCCCACTTCCATTCAACAAATGGGTCTTGGGAGTCACCTTACAAGCATTTCAGGCTGCCAGCAAGCTCCCTTTAATACGCAGTCTTAGAGAGGAGAGTTCCTTCATAGCTCCAGACTTTTCTAGCTTCAGGCACAAGCCACTAGTTCAATATTCAAGATGGCCAAATGACTCCTATTTTTCCTTTCAGTCTGCCAACTGCTCTCTCAGCAAGTCCTTTCAATTCCAAATGTTCTGATCACTCAAGGCACTGAATAGGTGTTACCTTTTCAAAGCCTTCTTTGTAGGCATTTCCTATTAACGCATTTAACAGATCCAATTTCATGGCTGAAGGCAGTGTGTTTATAAACTTCCTTCATACTCCTCAATAATCGTATCATAAATCATATCATTAACAATAGGTAGAAAAGATTAATATAATCTTAGTACAGCCAGATCCTAAACAGAATCTTAAAACAGTCAAATTCAATCCTTTCTTATTTAAACTATCCTGTTCATATGCAATACAGTCTCAGGCCTCTGGATGCATCACCAGAGCCTGGCCTTCCATCAGTCTTTGATTAAACAACATGGCCTCAGAGAAGTTCAAGGGGTGATTTCGAAAACCACCCTTTTCCCCCCCAACAACACAAAAAGCAACTATATACATGGAATTCTCCAGATGGAATACAAAGAAATCAAATTGACTACATCTGTGAGAAGATGTGCCAAAGAAGCTCAATATCAACAGCGAAAAGCAGGCCAGTGGTGGACTATGGAACAAACCACCGATTGCTCATATGTAGGTTCAGGACAGAGCTGAAGAAAATTAAAACAAGTCCAGGAGAGCCAAAATATGACCTTGAGTCTATCCCACATGAATTTCAAAACCATCTCAAGAACAGATTTCCTACATTGAAGACTAATGACAAGACCTGATGAGATGTGGGAGGAAATCAGAAAAAGGAAATCATTCATGAAAAAGCAAAAGGTCATTAAAAAGCCAAGAAAGAAAAAAGATTAAACTGGATGTCAGAAGGGACTCTCAATCTTGCTCTTATTCCTAGAGTAGCTATAACAAATGGAAGAAAGGCTGAAGGCAGAGACCTAAATAGAAAACTTGGAAGAGCAGCCAGAGAAGACAAAGCCAAATATTATAACAATGTGTAGAGACCTAGAATTAGAAAAACAAAAGAGAAAAGCATGCTTAGCATATCATAAAACTGAAAGAACTCAAGAAAATATTCAAGCCTTGAATTGCAATATTGAAAGATTCTATGGGGAAAATATTGAATGATGCCAAAAATATCAAAAGAAAATGAAACAATTACAGTCACTGTACCAAATAGAATTAGTCCACATTCCACCATTTCAGGAGGTAGCATAGAGCAAGAATCAATAGTGCTGAAGAAAAAAGTTCAAGTAGCAATGAAAACATTAGCCAAAAACAAGGATCCAGGAATTGATGGAATACCAATTCAAAAGTTTCAACAAGCTTATGAAGCACTGGAAATATTCATGTCTATTCCAGATAATTTTGAAGACAGCTAAATGTCCAACTGACTCAAAGAGATCGAGATCTATATTTGTACCTAGTCCAAAGAAATGTGACACAACAGAATGCTCAAACAATAGAACAATTTGATTGATATCACATGTAGGCAAGTTTTTGTTACCTATCACCCAACAATGATTGCAGCAGTACATTGACAGGGAGCTGCCAGACAGGTTCGGGTTGGATTCAGAATAGCACATGGTACAAAGGATATCACTGGTGATGTCAGATGGATCTTGGCTGAAAGATATTTCCTTGTCTTTATTAGACTATGCCAAGTTATTTGCCTGTGTGGACCATAACAAGTTTTTAATAGCCTTAAGAATAGTCATTCCAAAACACCTCACTATGCTCCTATGAAATTTGTATGTGGATGAAGAAGCAGCTTGCCAAACAGAACAAGATTGATTTACAGTCAAGAAAAGTGTGCACCAAGGTTATATCTTCTCACCATATTTATTCAATTTGTATGTTGAGCAAGTAGTCAGCGAATTTGGATTATATAAAGAAGAATGTGGCATCAAGATTGGAAGAAAGCTTATTAACAACCTGCAATATGCAGATGATACAACATTGCTTGTTGAAAGTGAGGAGGACTTGGAGCACTTGCTAATGAAGATCAAGGATTGCAGCCTTCAGTGTGAATTGTGACTCAATGTAAAGAGAAGCAATCCTTACAACGGAACCAATAGATAACATCATGATAAATGGAGAAAAGATTGATGTTGTCGAGGATTTTGTCTTGCTTGGATGTACAATAAATGTTTATATCAGCAGCAGTGAAGACATAAAAGAAGTGCTGCATTATGTAAATCTGCTGCACAAAACCTCTTTAGAGTATTGAAAAGTATGTTACTTTGAGGATTAAGGTGTTCCTGACACAAGCCATAGTATTTTCTATTTCCTCAAATGCAAGTGAAAATTGGACATTGAATAAGGCAAACAAAATAATTCATGCATTTAAATCGTGGAAGTAGAGAAGAATATTGAAAGTACCACAGACTGCTAAATGGACAAGTAAGTCCTAATAAAATGATTAAAAAAAAAAAGAAAAGTACAGTCAGAGTACTCTTTAGAGGCAAGGTTAGCAAGACTTTGTCCTACGTACTTTTCACATATTGTCAGGAGAGACCAATCCCTGGAGAGGGACATCATGCTTAGTAAAGTGGAGGGCCAGCCAAAAGAGGAAAGCCCTCAACAAGATGATTGACACAGTGGCTACATCCATGGCCTAAGGCATGGGAACAATTGTGAGAATGGAACAGAACCATGGAGTGTTTGAATCTGTTGTGCATATGGCCACTCGAGGCTGGAACCTACTGGATGGCACCTAACAACAAGAAGTCAGGATCAGCAAACATTATCGATAGAATCCCTGGTCCACAATACCACCTCACCTCAGCCAACTACATTCTTTACCCTTTTAGCCATGTCGTCCCATGGACTTTGTGTCCCTGTCTCATAGTTCCATACCTAGGATTAGATAAGGAGAAGTTACGCCATAGTCTTGGCACTGCTCTTTTGAGCCTCTGTGCCACAATCTCTGGCGCATCCTGTCTTAGCAACCTCTGCCACTTCAGACAGATGTGAATATGCTATTCCAAATTGTGCAAAGAATCTCTCTGTCTCCCAGATGCCTTCTATACACCAAGGAATGGCGTTGATGGATGTGTGGTTTTTCTTTTAGCTGACTATACCCCGAAGGAAAGTGAAAGATGGTGTTTTAAGTCACATACTCTAGTAAAGAAGCTCTCAAGGAAACAAAGGATGTGGCTTGGTTCATACTGTCTACTAAAATAGAATACAAAGATTCCCCCAAGGAAAAGGGAGTAATGTTGTTTAAAACCTCTGCTAAAGTCAGATTTTTATCCAACCCTAATCCTGTCCATTGGTATAGTATGGAACACCTTAAAAATGAGATTTTAGCCACTGACATAGAGCCCAGAATTATATTACATTGCATAAGGAATCATGGTTATAAGGACCATATTGATTGATTATAAGTCACTAATATTTTAAAGTAACTGAGATTGTTCTTGTCGCTATTAGGTGCCATTAAGTTGGTTCTGACTCAGAACAACCCAGTGAACAACAGAAGGGAACACTGCCCATTCCTGTGCTATACTCACAATTGGTCCTATGTCTGAGCCCACTGTTGCAACTGCAGTGACAATTCATCTTGTTGTGGGCCTTGTTGACATTCACTTTGGTCTTTTTCAGTCTTTCCTGTCTTTTTAATGACCAGTTACTTTCTTGATGAATTACATTCCTGATGTCCTCCCATAGATCACCAGGTTTTCTCATCAGTGTGCAATGTATCAAATCTGTTCTTGAGATGTTCTCATAATTCATGTGGGATAGACTCAAGGTCATATTTGGGCTCTTGTAGCACTGTTTTAAATTTCTTCAGCTTTATCCTGAATTAGATACGAGAAATTGGTTCCACAGTTAGCCCCTGGCTTGGTTTAAACTGTTTATATTGAGCTTCTCCATCATATTTTCTCACAGATGTAGTCAATTTGAGTTTTGTATTCCAGCTGGAGAAGTTCATGGATACAGTCACCATTTGTGTTGTTGAAAAAAGGTATGTGCTATGAAAAAGTCATTGGTCTTGCAAAAGTCTATCATGTGATCTCCAGCTTCATTTCTGTCACCAAGTCCATATTTTCCAGTTACTGTACCTTCCTCTTTGTTTCCAACTTTTGCATTCCAATCACCAATAATAATCAATGCATCTTTATTGAATATTTGTTCAATTTTTGACTGAAGTCTTTGATAGAATTCTTCATTTCTTCATCACTACTCATTGTAGTTGGTGCATAAATTTGAATAATAGTTTCATTGAATGAATTTCCATGTAGACTGATAGATATAATCTTTTCATAGACAGCATTGTACTTCATTATGGATTTTGGATTTTTGCAATGCACTTTTTTGACAATGAATCCCACACCATTTCTTTTAATTGTATTCTTCCCTGGACAGTAAATCATATGATTTTCTGTTTTAAAATGGCCCAAACCAGTTGATTTCAGCTCACTAATCCCTAATGCTCAGGATATAAATCTTTGTGTTTCATTTTTTATCACTTCCAGTTTTCCTAAATTCATGCTTTACACATTCCAAGTTCTGGTGATTAGCATATTTTTGCAGCTCTTTCTTGTTACCTTGAGTCATGCCCCATCAGCAAATGAAGATCTCGAAGGTTCCAGTGCCACAGTCTCTACCTAACTCACATCAACATGGTCAACTCCACTATGAAAAATCAGTTCCTCCTTAGCCACATTTCGAGGAGTGCATCCTCTGGCACTATCTCCGACAATGTTCTGCTTCAATTCTTTAAGCCTTCAGTATTTTACAATGTCTAAGCTATGCATAAGGTTTTTAGTGGCTCATTCCTTCGGTGGGGAGCAGAGACCTTCTTTATAGTCTGTCCTTAGTCTGGAAGCTCCACGGAAACCTGATCATTTTGGGTGATCCTGCGGACATTTAAAATACCAGTGACATAGCTTCAAACATAACAGCAACAAACAAGTATGAAAAACAGACAGATGAGTTGTAGACAGATTATAACCTGATAAATAAAAAGCGTAATCATAAGATATAAATGTCCACTATAGCAGTCCGGTAAAACAATGAGAGTAACATTTATGATGCACAACCAAGCTCCTGGAATGTCTTACTGACTCTCCATACAGAGTTTTCCAGATGGCTTTCCTGGCTCAATCATCCACTAGATCACATGTCACATCTGAGCAACACAGAATGCTGTAAAAATAAGTTTTCATGAGCACCAAGGTGAGGAATTGTCTTAGGTTGCATTCTCTAGAGAAACAATACAAGTGATGATTGTATGTGTGGTTATATAGAAAGAGTTCTAGCAAGAGATGGTTTACACATTTGTAGAAATAGATAAATTCAGCCCAGTTAAGTCCATGGGTCAGATATAAGCTGACCGCTTTTCCTGACTCATGGAATACGATAAACAGGAAGCTGAATGATGAAACAGGAGGGCCACAGGCTGGTGGATGCAGAGGTAAATGAATTTCAGGTCAGTGGAATGAATCAAAGGTCAACAGTTCTTTGATGGCTCCTGGGGTTGGCAGGAAACACAACAGGAGATTTTGGAACCAGACACAGGATCCAGATGAAACAGAAAGCATAGAGGGCAAATAAGAACTTGCCTGTGCTCAGGATCTCTCTCTTGTGCAAAAGGCCATACCACCAAGGAGGTATCATCAGGTTGCAACCTGATTGATAGGTTGGTCTTCGCTTTGCCTCTACCTTTACCCAGGTATATCTTATTGACATAAACTGTAACAATCAGAGCCCACCCCTTGTCAATGTGACACCTGTACACAAATCTTTAACTGTACGTATTCTCCGAACAAAGTCAATAATAAAACCATACTTATGCCTAACATCATACAACTAACACATGCAGCATCTAATACGTACTAACCCCACCTTCATCTTATATTTTATAAGTGAACAACACAAAAATATTTGGTGTCTACATACAAATAGGCATTACTCATAATAATTATAGTCCTCATTTCTACAGATGGTCACATGGCTGTAGCTGGTATTGAGAACTACCTATTTGACTACCCCTTCATTATTTCTTTTGCCCTTGGCAAGTACCTCAGCTTGTCATGGTTCTTTGCCTGGTGAGGTGACCCAAAACTTCATTCCTGAAGAATCTGGGGTATTAATAGTTATGTCAGAATTGGGGTGCTATTGTTCACCATTGACTTTAATCACAGGATATGGTAGTACTAAGAGACGACCTAAGGAATCTCCAGAACTCATGAAATATTCTTCTTTACTTCTATTAGGCAATAGTAATCCAATTTCCACTTGGTACTCAAGACCAATCATACCACTCAGTACAGTAATAGCCTTATTTGTCTGTTCATCCAGAGGCATGAGGAATCTAAACTGGCAAGGGAGAATTCTTCCCTTCCAATTGAATGGAATCAGTACTGTCTCTCTAGGTAAGATTATTCCTTTCTTTGGAATTAAGACCTCACCACCCAAAGAGCAAAGAATTACAGGGGCAGGAAGCAAAAATGTAGTGAGTGGGTCATTAGGAGTAATAGTGAGTGGTGCCACTCCCATTTCCAATCTTTGGTTCTTGCTATTGGAGAAACAGCACCATACAGTAGAGCCCTGGACCTCGATGTTCATCCATTCCAGAAGGAGCATGAAGATATGATGCAATCGAGTTTCAAATCAATTTTTCCCATAAGAAATAACTGAAAACAGATGAATCCATTCTTGATCACCAAGTTTTTAACCTAGCCTTGTCTTTTTATACAAAACATTACAGAAATTTCAAAGTAAGTTCAGAGTTAAATAATATAATTTAAATAAAAAACACAACATTAAAAAGTTTTTAACAACTACAGTATGGCTCATACCTTGATATGGATGAGGACCTGGATCTGTGGCCATGGATGTGGAGGAGGGATGGTGAGAGTCATTTTTTGGGAAGGGGAAATCCCTTCTATCAAATTAACTTGTAGCTGCTTTTCAACTAGTAGTTGCTAGAAAGAGTTTTTCCCTTCTTTGCCTTTTTTCACTAGGACCTGGCTGGCTTTCTCTAAAAAAAAAAACAAAAAACAACTCTGTCTAATGTGGTCTGTTGTTGGCGTTTCCTTAACTGGTTTCTAAAAGGTTTTACTAAATTATCATCAATAATATCAATAACACGGTGACAAGAGTATTGGAACTTCCTTGCAAGACATTGAACCATACTCCACAGACGGACCACCGTGTTTCCCCAAAAGTAAGACATCCCCCCAAAATAAGACCTATTTACAGTTTTGCCTCTCTGAAATATAAGGCATCCCTCCCAAAATAAGACCTCCCTGATAATAAGGCCTTGCCCGAACATAAGGTCTCCCTGATAATAAGGCCTCCCGAAGCTACCGTAACTCTGGACTCTGGACCACAGCCGCGGGCACTGCCACGCAGCTCACTGTTGACCAGAGCAGACAGGAAGTGCGAGGTCTCTTATAATCTGAGAGCCTGCGCCGCCGCCAAGACAAGCTGCCGCCTGCTGCTCGCTCTGCCCTGACAGTCTGGCTGACTCACAATTAGACAGTGAGTCGCGAGGGGAAGGAGTCGGGTACATTGTGCGGACACACAGGGGTGACTGAGGTAGGGGGGAAATGTCTGACAAAGGGGTGTTGGGGATGTCTGGTGAAGGTGTCCACTGGCACAGGGGTGGGCGGAGGGGGATACAGGGTAGTAACAAGTAATTCTTGATACTGTAGGATTCACAGTTTGTCCGGTTATGCTGGTTTGTGATGACAACTACTACCATACCGTATACAGGTAATAAATTTCCTTTTTTGTTGTTCAACAATAATGTGTACCATGTTTTTCTTCATGGAAAAATAAGACATCCCCTGAAAATAAGACCTAGCCATCTTTGGGAGCAAAAATTAATATAAGACACTGTCTTATTTTCGGAGAAACCGGGTAGGAGCCACCCCAGAATGTCTTGGGAGCCCCGATAAGAAACTAAAAGACCCAGCAAAGTACTTAGTCACTGAGAAGAAGTAAACAAGTCGACGAGGAGCCACCCCAGAACACCTGAGGAGCCCCGATAAGACTTGGCCAAATGACGTCAAATGGCCAGCTGAACTGCCTATCTAAACCCGGGTAGAGAGACTGAAATTTCAGATAGCTGGGAACCAAGGAGACAACTCCTGCTCTATTCAACTCGCCCCCTGGTGAGTACACCAATAAAGACAATGCTTAATGGGACTATGATACTACATTAATTGTGTGTAACCCTTATAATTAATGATTTAAATTAATTTTAGAATTGTTAGATTGTTTGATGTGTGCTTGCAGTGAATAAGCTGAGAATTCGAAAATGTCAAAGAACATTAAGTAATTATTGTTTGCACCACTCACGGCACACGGTTAACCAGTTCCTTATCATGATGATTTTTTAAAAATTATTTCTTAGCACCCATTTTTAAAATTAAAAACAGTACCAAAAAGTCACAAAATCCAAGAAAATTATAGTAAAACACTTGGAACACAGTCGCAAAAGGTTTAAACAATGCGTATTAGCGACTCCACCTAACGCAGGGTGACTGAAACACGAACTGCTTTTGTTTACAAAACTCACATGCATTGAGTCAGATCCCGATGATTTGTTTGAGCTCTGATACAAACTTTTCTCAACATTTCACGTCGAAATCCGATTATGTCGAGTACTGATGCGGTCGAGTACCAGGGTTCTACTATAGATTCATTGCTGGTTTAAAACATATACAGCCTCCTGGAAAACATTGCCCCAAGCTTGCAAGGTGTTGCCACTAAGACAGTGCCATATTGTGTCTCTAGAAATCCATTCTATTGTCCAATCAGTTCAGCTGCATCAGGATGATGTGGGACATGGTAAGACCAGTGGATTTCATTAGCATGGTCCCATTGGTGCATTTTAGGTGCTGTGAAGTGGGACCCTTGATCTGAGGCGATTCTGTGAAGGGTACAATGAGACCTTCTGTACGTCTATGAATGGTAGTTTTGGAAGAAGAGTGACATGAAGGGAAATCAAATCAGTATCCAGAGTAAGTGTGTATTCCAGTAAGAACAAACATTCCCCTTTCCATGAAGTGGTCCTGTGTAAACCCCCTGCCACCACATGCTCAGTTGATCTTCCTGAGGAATGGCCCCATATCTTGGACTCAGTGTTTATCTCTGCTGCTAGTAAATTTGGCACTCAGTAGTGGAAGTAGCCAAATTAACCTTGGTGACTGGAAGTCTATGTTTCTGAGCCCACACATAACCTCTATCCTTGTACATGGCTACTTTGTTCATGCACCCATTGGGCATGGACGGAAATGGCTAAGGAAAGAAGATGACTGATTTTCACAAAATGTGTCATTCTTCCCACTTGGTTGCTAAGGTCCTCCTCTGCAGTGGTAAGCCTTTTGGTAAGCATTCACATGAGACAAAGATGTCTTCATACTTTTTTCCCATTAAAAGAAATCTATCCACATACCTCTTCTCCACACCCCCTTTTCATCAATTTTCCAATCATGTGCCTTCTAAGTCCCTGACCATACAGCTAAACCACAGCTCAGAGATAAGTATACAGTTGCCTATTTGGTCATTTCTTCTTTTAAGTGAAATGAACTAGCTGGTATTCTGCTCTAAGTTCTGATCACTATGAAGATTTACCTTCACCACTGTCTTTTAGGAAGGTCCAAAAAGGGGGCCTGTAGTTCTGCTGTTGTCCACTTTTAAATGCTACCTATATATCATGCAGACCTATTAGTAAACCAAGCCCAAGTTTTCTGTTCCTTGGTCAGCTAAAATTAAGGAGCTCTCCATGAGCCCACAGGTGCAGGCTGGGAGAAAGATGGTACTGTGACAGGGGTGAAGACCATACCGATTTGGTTTGCTTCTTCATGCAGCTTCCTGGCACTGTCAGTTCTTGCTGTAGTCTGATCTGGTATATACCACTTCCTTTTAATGAGGAAGTGCTACTATGCCCATCCAACTTTAAGTCTCTGGGTCAGATAATACCCAATTCATGAGGGGCAGCTCAGGCCACATGGTGACTTGGTGAGGTAGTCTATGGTGTGGCATTCAATTTGCACTAATACTCAGTAACTATCCAAAAGCTGCATTTCAAATGGGGAGTAGTTATCTGTGTAAGGTAGCCGAGAGGTACCACAGACCAAATCAGTCGAATTTGAGCAAACAGGCTTTATTATGGAGAAAAACCCAGCCCCGGCAAAGTCCCACAGTCCGGAATGTCCGGGCTGAGGGAGTCGCATTCCAGGCTACAGGAGTGGTGTTTATACTGCAGGGGAACGTGTGACTTGGCCGACTTGAGTCCATATAAGGTAAAGTAGCAGGGATTGGGAGATACAGGTATATCCAGGTTTCTGGAATGTAAGGTGTCTTCCTGATTCCGGGTTTATCCGTACAGGGTGCAGAGCGGTAGCCCGAGAACAAAGCGGGCCTTAGCCAAACGGGCCATGAACAAAACGGGTCGTGAGTAAAAGAAAGAAAAAAAAAAAACTTGCAAAGCTGCTGACAGGTTACATTAGCCAGCTCTGGTCAGCTCCGCAGGTGTGTGTGGGATATTCAAGGTCACTCGCTGCTAGTTGTTTCAGCCAGCTCTGGTCAGCTCCGCACGGGTGGGGGAGATTCAAGGTCACTAGCTGCTAGGAGCCCGCCTGATATTGATCTGGCCAGACAATCTGAAGAGGATGCAAGAGAATTGCTCGAAAATCCTAAGGGTTTGTGCTGTGATTCGACACTAGGGCTTTCCAAAATTCCAAGCTGCATGTCTATCTGCCACTAACACCTCAAGCAACATTGCTTCAATGGGATCATGTGGCCTGGGTTGCAGAGCAGCTTGCACAGAGCCTTCTCGTGTTCTGGGCCCACTCAAAGATAGCAGCTTTTCAAGTAGCTTAATATCTAGGCCAGAGTAGCACACCCAGAGCAGGGATATATTGCTTGCAAAATCCAAAGAGACCTACCACACTTTGTACCTCTTCCTAGTTCTAGGAGGTGCCACATGCAATAACGTATGTTTCACTTTAGTAAGTATATGTTGACATGCCCCATACCACTGGACCCTAGAAATTTCACTTAGCTGGAAGACATTTGAATTTTTATTGGTTTCGTTTCCCACCCTTTAGCAATACATGTTTTACCAATTACAGTGAACCCTCGCCACTTCCCGCTTCGACTTCCGCGGCTTCACTCTATTGCGGTTTTTGCGTAACAGCGCATGCTCTGTCATTACTGCCACTGATTGGCTCATACTGTATACGCTTGATGCCATAAATAATATAATAAATAATAAATGATCATTGTAACGTCCAAAATGTTTTACTGTATTTTCCCTTTTTCGTTTAATAAATTGGGTAATACGAGTGTAATGGTGACTAAAGGGTGTTTTTTCATGTCCTCTATGCTCTAACTACGAAAATATTTGATTTACAAATAAGGAATCCTACTTCGCGGAATTTCATTTATCACGGTAGGGTCTAGAACCAATTAACCGCGATAAACGAGGGTTCACTGTAGTCTGAAGTCATTGATACTTCTTCCTTACTCGGTCCAATTGGCATAATGTCATCTCCAGTGTGACCTTTGTGGATGGGAAAGGCACTCAAGGTCCCTGTGGTCTAAATTATGGCACAGCCCTGACGAGTTAATGTAGCCCAAAGGTAGAGTTGTAAAACTACTGTTGCCCTGGCCAACTAAAGGAAAATTGCTTCTGATGGTCCTTAGAATCTGAAATAGGGAAGAGGGCATTTGCCAGATCAATAGCAGCATACTAGGTACCAGGGGAAGCATTACTTTTCTCAAGCAACAAAAGCATATCTGGAACAGCAGCTGCAATTTGAGTCACCACTTGGTTAAATTTACGATAATCTAATGTCATTCTTCAAAATTCATTTGATTTTTCCATGGGCCAAATAGACCAACATGAGGATGTGGTGGGAATCACTATCTCTGCATCCTTCAAATTCTTGATGGTAGTATTAATTGATCACAATTAATAGTGGCTGCTGATATGCTGAACAATATAGCTCAATGCTTTCTACACTGAATTTGAGAAGAGCCTTTTCCCCATCGAAATAGTTCTCTCTGGTGCTACATGAAACTGTGACGCTCACATCCTTCTGCCCACAGTTAAACACCAAGACTAGTTATTTGATTGGATGTTAACTGCAAGGTCAATAGTTTGCAACCAACAGCCCATCCGTGGGAGAAATAAGAGATTTTCTACTCCTGTAAAGTTTTACTATCCAAATTGGAAACCCCACTGTGTTAGTCTGGGTACTTTAGAGAAACAAATCCACGGAAACTCATGTATATGAGAGAGTTTTATATAAAGGTTAAGTGCACATCAAGAAAACATCCCAACCCAGTACTTCCCATGTCCACAAGTTCAACATTAACCTATATGTCTGACGCCAATCCACAAAGCCCTCCTCCATTTCATAAAACACACACAATGATGTTGACTGCAGGAGGAAAGCCAAATCAGCGAACGTGTAAGCATCTAAGCACTGGCAGGGGTCTCCAAACTGCTGCTCCAGCACCCAGGGCTGCATCAAGGTAGGTTCATGTGGCTTCTCCTCAGGGATGTCTTGCAGGAAGTGAGCCTTGACAGCTGAAGCAGGGAACTGGCTAAAGGAGTTGCACCCTGGTCTGACCATCAGAAAGCAAGAGACCCAAGAACTAGACAGGTGAGGCTCACCGAGCCATTTACTCTCTGCCCTTCAATTGAACTCACATTGTTTATCGGCCAGGTTGGGACAATAAACATTAACTATCTCACCCACTAAGCAAATGGGACTCTACCTCAGACCATACCCATAGTATATTAAAGGAACTGAAATACTCCATTTGTATTAGAATGGTTTGTCTAGAGAAACAAAACCAATGACACTCCTTTATGTATAAGAAATAACTTTATATAAAGAAGTAATGTTATATCAATAAGGCACTCCAGTCCAACTCAAGTTCATATATCTACTGCTGGACAGGTCCTCTTCAAACTCATGTAGCTGCAAGCCAATGACACAGAAAGGTGAAGCGAGAAGCAAAGAACTCCCAAGCCAGTGGGTGAAGAGTTTCCTGGAGACAAACTCTGGGAATATGGCAGGGCACTGACAACTCTCCAAATCGGACACCCACATGGGGCCACCCCTGGAGGCAGACACAGGATCCCAGCAGGAAGGAAGGCAATGAGCAGTCTCTCTTATAAAACAACTACACCTCCCAGGAGGCATCATCAGACTTGACCTGATTGACAGGTTGGAATCTACCCCTACACAACTGCAAGTTGCCATATAATCTAAAGGCCACACCCTTGAATTTACAGCTGAAACACCCCAGTATGATAAAAAACAGATGGCTCCTATCCCAAGGTTACGGAATTGGAAGTCACTGGATTTTCAATCAAATCTCCTCCTTTGAGGGTACACAATAATTGGTAACCTAAGACTACCATATATTTGCTATTATCATACCTTCTTTACTTTATTATGAAAAGTCTTAGTCTAAGAGGCATAGCTCTACCTTAGTAAATGAGTGTTATCAATAGTTCTGCCCTAACTCCAACCCTCATTTTTACATAAATAGTGTTCGGTTAGTTGAGTTTCAATCTGTACGACTCAATCATTTAATCTAAACTGCTGTGTATTCTAGTTTTCTAAACAATATTTCAAATTCTATACCATTGGCTAAATTAATGATATTAGCAATAGAATTAAAGGATTCCTGGTGGCATTCTGGTTTCAAATTGGTAAGCAGTTTGAAACCCCCAGTCACTCCATGGGGGAAAAATGAGGGTTTCTACTCCTGTAAACAGTTACAGATCCAGAAACACACAGAGGCAGTTCTACCCTGTCCTATGGAGTCACTCTGAGTCATAATCGACTCAATGGCAACAGATTTAATTTTAGTTATCAATGGAATTACCATATGCCCCATGGGGATGAATTATTATATTCACCAATAAAATGATAGTAATATATCTAAAGTAGACCAAGGACATAATTGAACTATAGATATATGAATAGATTTTGAGCTCACACTTAATTATAAGCCTTAATCTAAGAATTTACAATGTGGTTCTACTCTTATGACATAGGCCTACTCTAAACTTGCTCTTTTGAAGAAATAACTGAAGATATGAGTGATATAGAAAAATATGATGAAAAAAATCAGATAATGCCTGGCTATCAGAAAGAACAATGCCTGAGGTCTTAAAGGCTTCTCTTCAAACAAGCAGTCATCTAAGTTAGGTGACAGCTAAGTCTACCCTGAAAAAACATACTAGCCTGTGTAATCCAAGGATTGTAATAATAAAATCCAAAATTGGAGGAGTGAACAGTATTAGAGCTTAAGTTCTGAGAACCCAATTTGCAAATTCTGGGCGACAGTAAAAGTCTAAAATCTACTGTCAGTGTCCCCACATGAATTAACCCTTCAGAGAATCCCTTCTGGCCATTAACAAATGATTTGAATAGTCTTGCTATCAGACAGAGTGCATTGGAAAGTGGATTAAGACTTATGTATTTAAGTTAAAATTTAACAACTTATAATTTGTTCTTTCTTTTCATCCATTTAAAATTTGTTTTAGTTTTCATTACTTTCTATTTTCTTTTGAATTCTAGTTGCTCTGTGTTTTATTTTGTAATTGTGTTGGGGAGTGGGTGGATATATGTCTTTCTTTATATGAAATCCAGGATAGGTAAATCTCTAGAGACAATAACAGGATTAATAGTTTCTTAGGGTTACAACAGGGAAATGAAGAGCTAATAATAATGAGTACAAGAATGAAGAAAAGGTTCTAAAATTGATTGTGATTATGATAGTACAATTATTTTTAATATGTTTAAACCATTGAAATGTATGGTGTGAGGATTATTTCTCAATAAAAGAGAAAAAAAGAAATTTTACATTTTCAAATCCACAAGAGCAGTTCTATTCTGTCTTTAGAGCCCCAATGATTTAGAATTAGTAGTAAGGTTTCCATGTGTGTGTGTGGGTGTGTGAACTGGCTCAAAATAAACTAACAATGGCAAGGCTCATGGATCTCTTGAAAAAACTATTTTTATCTTTACAATCTTTTACTCCTTAAAGGAAACATATTCTTTAATATTAATTTTAAGTTACTTGTTAAAATTCTGATTCTAAGGATATATATTCTTGGGAATATACTATAGATATACTATATTAATATTATGTTTACTACATATGATATAGACATATATGTAACATATATATCATATATAATCTATAAATATAAGCCATATCATTGTTTCTTCATAATATTAAAACAATTGAATTTATGAATATGCACATGTAATAAACTCAAAATCAGCTCCTTAAAAAACAAAATATATACATGTATTTCATAGAATTAATGTTATCTTCTGAAGTAAAAATTATATTTTTTATAAAGTTTGTGCTCTAGTAGCCCTTGATATATCAATTAAAAGAAAAATTTCTATAATGCACTCCTTAAAACTGACTCTAATTCAAAATCACCAAAAAGCAGCTTATTAACAAAAGGGGGATAAAAGATCAAATTAGAATGTTCCTAAATTTAAAGAGGTCCTCAAAATGGATTCTTATCTCCCTTCCCAAGAGCAGTTTTTATCCAAGTAGGCACCATTTTGGGTAAACTTCAAATACTCATGGAGTCTCTACAAGGCTGTAATTGTCTGTATTTTCCTGAAGATAATTTATGTTATGATGAATAAAAACTGCTCTGTATTCTCAAAACAATTGTGCAACATTTTCAAAACAACACAAACACAAACATGCGAAAGTAACTATGTAATTTCAAGCTGTTTAAGTTAGGTTAACTCATTTTTTTAATTTTAAAAAATCATTTTATTGGGGGCTCATACAGCTCTTATCACATTCCATACATACATCCATTGTGTCAAGCACATTTGTACATATGTTGCTATCATCATTTTCAAACACTTGCTTTCTACTTGAGCCCTTGGTATCAGCTCCTCATTTTCCCCTCCCTTCCCCCCTCCCCCGTGAACACTTGATAATTTATAAATTATTATTATTTTGTCATATCTTACACCATCCCACATCTCCCTTCACCCACTTCTCCGCTGCCCATGCCGCAGGGAGTAGGTTACATGTAGATCCTTGTAATCTGTTCCCCCTTTCTCCCTCACCTTCCCTCCACCCTCCCAATATCGCCACTCTCACCACTGGTCCTGAGGGGTTCATCTGTCCTGGATTCCCTGTGTTTCCAGTTCCTAGCTGTACCAGTGTACATCCTCCGGTCCAG
>NW_022103942.1:10770215-10778066 GCF_000313985.2 Echinops telfairi
TTGGTCTTTGATGCCTGATAACTGATCCCTGCGATGCCTTGTGATCTCACAGGCTGGTGTGGTTCTTCCATGTGGGTTTTGTTGTTTCTCAGTTAGATGACCACTTGTTAATCTTCCAGCCTACAGGACCCCAGACGTTATATCTTTTGACAGCCAGGCACCGTCAGCTTTCATCTCCATTTTTGCTTATTTACCCGCTTTTCCTCAGCGATCGAGTTGGGACAGGCTGGTGTGCTTCTTCCATGTGGGTTTTGTTTTTTCTGAGCTAGATGGCTGCTTGTTTATCTTCAGGCATTTAAGAATTCAGATGCTATATCTTTTGGTAGCCGGGCACCATCAGCTTTCTTCACCACATTTTCTTGTGTACCCATTCTATAATTATTAAAAAGTTTTTTAAACGTGACCGTTGGTCACTGTGGAAGCTACATAATCGGGTGTCAACTAGACTATTAAATGTGAAGGTGTGGGCTTTAGATTGTCAATCAGGTCACAGCTTGATGACCTCATTTGGAGGCACAATGGAGATAAATAGCTCACTGGAGGCCAGACTCACTCTCTCTGCTTGTTGACAAGCCACATGGTGTTTCACTGATGGAGCCGGAGCCCTGGACCTGGAGATGCCACATGGAGACCCATGCCAGTGCTGAGATGCTTCCACCACCACTGGATCCACAAGACTTTCCACCTACTGGCCTGTGATCTTCTATTGCACGTGTTGAGTGAGTCTGAAGTGGAATTTATAGACTGGTAGTAGACATATGGACTAATATCCGACTTATAGACTTGACCTGGACTGGGCAGGATGTTTTCTCAATATACATTGGCTCTTTGATATGAAGTTCTCTATTACACACATATGAGTGTCTCTGGATTTGTTTCTCCAGTAAACACAGGCTAACACATTAAGGACTCTTGGTAATGGAATGCTAATGTCTAGTGCATTCGTAGAAATCTAAGCTTGTTCTTCAGAGGAGATATTCCATCTTACCAAAGGACAACACACGCTCAAAAAAGAAAAGTTCACTACCCCAGCTTAGAGTGGATGCACCCCAAACATGCATGTAAATTCACATGGTAACAATGACAGTGGCACAGTACATCAGCAGTGCCTCCCACCAAGTGCAAGATAAAATGACCTAGAGCTCCCAGAAACTGTAAATTTCTTCTCTTAAATGCTGAAACAAAACACCAACTTCCAGATTGTCTGATTCATGAAATAACATAGGCATACAAAACACACCGCAAGACTTAATAAAGTTCCTGAAAGCTCTGAAACATGCGTTCATATTTCCTGGACTGCTGACTTGTTGGTGCCCCCTGTGATCTATGGAAATGTGGGGTAAAATACCCCTTTTGCTGGTGCCAGTTCCTATACCCTCTGGAGATCCTTTCAGGAAAGACAGCTTTGGAGTCTTGCTAACTACAGCATTTGTTTTAGGGCATCAAAGAGATCTCCAATTTCTAATGTAATTTAAGAGGAACATTTATTGAGTCTTTAACAAGATAATGACAAGACTAAAACAAAAAAAAATTTCCCAGATGAAGGAGAGCATTAACCCTGTGTCATAATGTTGTCCAAGGATTTACAGAGAAACAAGGGCTTAAATAGGACATAGGAGGGCAAAGGAAACTGTCACAGACACATGAATGGCAAGAGTTCAGTACATCACAGTTGCAGGTCCAAAGCCAAAGCAAACTCACTGCCATCAAGTCAATGTTGACTCTTAATGACCCCCATGTGGGTTTCTGAGACTGCAATTGTTTACAGGAATAAAAAGACCAATCTTTCTTCTGTGGAGCTTCTGGTAGTTGTCAACTGATCACCATGTGTATCTCAGCCCAACACATAACCACTACACCATCAGTTGCAGGTGAAGTTACAGAAATGAGAATAGAACAATGATCAGGAAACATATTATATTTGACAGAAGAGCTTACAAGATTAGTCCAGGACCCTCTAGCCAAGAGCATCAGGGCAAGACTATGCTGTGAAATGGGGAGCAAATAACAAATACAGAAGGGAAAAGGATGTGAAATTAATTTTGGTGCTGGATATGCAACTCTTTAATATGACTGAACTATAGAGGTGTATGATGTGTGAATTATATCGCTGCAGAACTATTGGCGGAAAAGAAAAGACTATACACAGGCAAGCCTCTAAGGGCTAGGCTGCTCCTTCAAGGACTGGTTAGGGAAATGGTAGTACGATATTCTACTTTGTAATGCACTGTGCCTGAAGGCAAGACCATTCACATTCTCAGTTAATGGTCAGAAATAATTCAATGGGAGCTTGATTCATATGGTGACTCTACAAATGTATTTGGGTCTGTCATTGTTATCCATAGACTTCTGCAAATTCAGTGTTCAGAATTAAAACTTTAATACAGGCTACAAGGGAGAAGGAAGCTATAACTCCACCTGAACCCAAGGATGATTCCTATGAGGCAGAGATCAGATATGTCTCCACCTTCCACCCTTCTTTATACAATTTTGACACCAATTGTCCCTCTCAAGCACTCTACTTCTCTGGTGGGTTACATAATCCTTTGCAATGACTACACAGAACTCACAAACAATACTCACGAATTTGGGTTTTATTAGGAAAGTTAGTAGGTTACATCAAGTTAGTATCAGAAAACACTAAGGATATGGGACTTTAGTTTGCAGTACTTTTCTCAGTCAGGCCAGTAGGCATGCCCCTCTGGTTGTTGGCCCCTCAGTTATATGTTTCCTTGGCCAGTGCCCTGCTCTGGCAAGTGTTACAGAACTCCTTTAGTGCTGGTAGAGGCCCAAAGTACAACCCACTCAGCAAGCCAGCATCTTGTCAAAAAGGCACATAGCTGTATTTGTTCTGTGATTTAAGAGTCCACAATTGTTTCATGTTCTAAGCCAGGGGTTCTCAAACTATGGCCCGCGGGCCACGTGTGGCCCACTGAGGACATTTATCCTGCCCACCGAGTGTTTTTGCCACTGCTGCCAATCCTGCTTAGCAGCAGACTCGTCCCTGGCCCACAGTGCACATGTGTGGAATGTGCGCAGCTCTCAGACTCCCCTCCTTTTCTCTGTCTCTCGACTCCTCCTCTCAGTCTAGGCTGTGACCTGACGAGTTAAGAGCTTGCCTGTGCAAAGCCTGCTGCTGCCTGAGGACCGAGGTAAGAACAAGTTAGGATTTCTTTTTTAAGTTAGGAGGTGTATTTTTTTATATTTTGCAGTTAGTAAGGCCTTTTTTTTGAGATTAAGGGGGGCCTTTTTTCTGAAGTCAGAAGGTCTTTTTTTTTAAGTTGGTTAGTTGGTTGGGGGTGGTTTCTAAGGGGGTTGCAGCACAGTGAGAATGCAAATAGTCAGCACTCAGTGCTAATGCAAATGGTCAGCACTCAGAGGTAATGCAAATAGTCAATGCTCAGTGGTAATGATAATTTTAAGTATTCAGTGTTAATGCAAATGGTCAGTGCTCAGTATTAATGCAAATTGTCAGTGGTCAGTGTTATAACCAATAGTCAGCAGTCAGTGTTAATGCAAACGGTCAGTGCTCAGTGTTATTGCATGGGGACCCCAAACTGGTAATCGGCCTAGGGCCCCATGGGCACTTAATCTGGCTCTGCAGACAGCCGAGGAGTAGTAAACCCAATTTAATTGACAGTAAGTGCATTTATATTCTGATTGCTATTCAGTTGTGTATGATGTTGTATGTTGTATGCTATGTAAGGCCCGGTTCACACTGTTGTGATCTCTGAGCAGTGCGAGTTCAGCCATATGCTTGTATGGCTGAACTCGCATTAGATTCGGGAGAAAAAAGGCATACATGCCTTCTTTTTTCCTGCAGTGGAATCTGATTGCATGTGTCTTCTCACACATGTGATCAGATTCCTGTGCGAGTTCAAAGATCACAGTGTGGTTCGCACAGGGTAGTGTGAACTGGAAAGGTGGTGGAGGAACCAGCTCTGTAATCGTGCCGGTTCCCGCACTGCACCAGTGTGAGCCTGAGGCAAAAGCAGAGTTCCACCAATATGGGCACTGGTGAGGCTGTAATGATGTGGACTGGCAAGGCTACAATGATGGACACTGATCAGACCGTATTGATGGGCGCTGATCAGACTGCATTAATGGGCAGTGCAGTCTATATGCCTCTGTGTGGGCAAAGTTATTGGTGGTGTATTGTTTTTATAGCACTATATATATTGGTATTTTACTAATAGTAATTTGGAATCCCTAGGAAACAATGATATCAAGAAAGAGAAAAATTGACTCAGAGTGTAGGATATTCAAAGAACAGTGGACTTATGAGTACTTTTTCATGCAATACAAGCAAAGTGATGTGTGTTTGATATGCCAGAATATAGTGTCTGTGTTCAAAGAATACAATTTGCATTGACACTATCAAACTCAACATAAAGATATATATGATTGTTTGGTCGGAGAAGTGAGAAAAGAGAAAATATTAAAACTGAAAAATACATTGACAACTCAGCAAAATACTTTTGTGAAGCAGAAGCAGCTAAATATTTCATCACTGCGAGCAAGTTTTCAAGGTGCCAAGCTAATAGTGTGCACTGGCAGACCATTCGTGGAGGGAGAATTTGTTAAAGAATGACTTCTTTCTGTTGCCAAAGAGATGTGTCCAGAGAAGGCCAATTTATTTAGTACAGTGAGTCTTTCAGGACCTACAATTACACGAAGGTTTGAAGAAATGGGAGACAATTTGCATCCGCTTTTGCAAAACTCCGCAAAAACCTTTCCTATTTTTCCTTGGTACTCGACGAAAGTAATGATGTTCTTGATTCTGCACAAGCTCTAATTTTTATTCGTGGGACGAATAACTATTTTGAAGTCACAGAAGAGCTTGCTGCACTGCAAAGCAGCAAAGGAACCACTACAGGAGAGGGTATTTATGAAAAAGTTTGCTAAACTGGGAATAGGTTGGAGCTTGATTGGCCAAACTTGCCAGTGTGACAACTGATGGTGCTCCTAGCATGGTGGGGTCTAAGAAAGGAGTAATTGCTCGCATTAACCAAGAGATGGACAAACATAACCATTCTCATCCAATAGCCATACACTGCCTCATGAAGCACTGTGTAGTAAATCAAGCGCTGTGTAGTAAATCACTGAAGTGTGACTCTGTTATGAAAATTGTGGTACATTGTGTTAACTTCATTAGAGCTAATGCACTAAACTACAGACAATTTCAGGAATTTCTGTCTGAGCTAAATGTTGCCTATGAAGATGTTCTGTACCACACAGAAGTCCGTTGGCTGAGTTGAGGGAGAGTTTAGAAACATTTTTATTACTTACTTCCACAGATTACAGCTTTTCTGCTTTCAAAAAACAAAGAAGTACCAGAGCTCAATGATGCAGAATGGAAATGGCACCTTGCCTTTTTGACAGATGTAACAGAGCTACTCAACAGTTTCAATGTGCATCTTCAAGGAAAGGGGAAGCTCATCTGTGATATGCAATCACATGTGAAGGCATTTGAAGTAAAATTAGGCCTCCTCATCAAACAAGCAGGAAAATTTCTGCCATCTCCCCACAACGCAAAATCTGTTAGCGGAAAAAGCATTGGTTGCATTCCCAAACAAAACATGTGTGCATTCACTGGGAAAGTTGCAAAAGAAGTTCCAATTTAGACTTAAAGAGCTTCATCTCCATGAACAGGACATACAACTTTTCGGTAACCCATTTTCTATTGACATCGAAAATGTGGATGCAATTTACCAAATGGAACTGGCTGAACTGCAGAATTGTGACTCTCTGAAAGACACATTCAAGTCAAGCCGCCTTCCTAATTTCTATGCATCTCTCCCCTCTGAGACATATCCTAATCTCAGGAACCATGCACTCAAAAAGGCAACCATCTTTGGGAGCACCTATGTCTGTGAACAGACTTTTCCCAGAATGAAACATCTGAAATCTCCAACAAGATCTAGACTAACTGATGCACACTTGCATCGCTTGTTACGACTAGTAGTGACAAATAAGGGAACGGACATTGACCATCTCATTAGCAAAAATCAAGCTCACAGTTCCCATTGAAATACTGGTAAGTTTGTTGACTTAACTTTACCTGTTCTTCATTTTAAATATTATGTTTGTTCCCGTTTTGTTTTGTTTTTACTTCAAAATAAGATATGTGCAGTGTGCATAGGAATTTGTTCATAGTTTTTTTAAACTATAGTCCTGCCCTCCAACAGTCTGAGGGACAGTGAACTGGCCCCCTGTTTAAAAAGTTTGAGGACCCCTGTTCCAAGCAAAACTTTTTCTGATGTATCTCATGGTCTTAGATCTGTGGACTCTGGTGTCTTTCAGGTCAAGAAATGAACTCATCCCCATGGCTCAATATTCTGCCAAACAGCAGACAATTTTACGGTGGGAACAATAACACTAATGAGGTACACTAGAATAACCAGCTACTTGAAACCAAAAGGGCAGCATTAACCAAAAATAGAAGTCAGAATACTTAAAAAAAGAAGAAATGATAAATAGGAAATACCAAGAGGAAAAGTGATGAGTAATCTTACATTTGTGGATAGTATAAATAATGATATGTAACAAAATATGTATGAAATTGTTGAATGAAAAGTTGCTTTGCTTTGTAAACTTTTACCGAATTCACAATATTTTTTTCTAAAGTCACTGTTAAAACACTACAGTAATAATTGGTCCAGGCAATATTAAGAATGAATGGGAAAATTATTTGGTGAAACTTGAGCAGAAATAAGATATTTGCATAGACTTTCAGCATGTACTCCTATACCAGTATATTATTAACAGCAAGGGGAATAATAGCAATTTTACAACAGAGAAACCTGCCAGACACAAGCTTAATCATATGATTAATCAGATGATTAGGGTTATCATCATTATTGATAAGTCATGTTGGTATTCTGTACACATGATAGAATTTAAAGTCTGTGCGCTGCAAATAGTTTTCATTTAACTATTAACCCAAAGTTTGACAGTTGGAACCCAACTTTATGATCTGCTTCAGTAAAGATTAAAATCAAGGCAGCTTTAGGAGAAATTATGATTTCTTACATACGGGGTTGCCATGAATCAGAATTGAGTTGATGGTAACAGGTTCAGTGTATATATACATATATATAACATGCATTATATATAAAGAGGCATTTTACCTCCGTGGTATTTTTTCTAAAGATTCATAACCTTGATACAATCATGAGGACATGTCATATAGACTTTGATTGAGTCCTCAGGTGTCAAGATAATGAAAGATAAGGGCAGAGTGAAGAAATATCACAAACTGGAAGAAACTAAAAAGACATCTTAACTTGGTAACTTGGATTAAATTCTAGAAGGAAAAACATTCAGAGAAAACTTAAAATCTTAAGAAACTCTGTAGTTTATTTAATAGTGATATATAAAAAAAGAAAGCAAGCAAACTCACAGGCACTGAGTCAATTTCAACCCATAGCGACCTTATAGGACAGGAAGGACTGCCTCTATTGGTT
Source organism: Echinops telfairi (assembly GCF_000313985.2). Lineage (NCBI taxonomy): Eukaryota > Metazoa > Chordata > Mammalia > Afrosoricida > Tenrecidae > Echinops > Echinops telfairi. The sequence continues at coordinate 10,777,682 of NW_022103942.1, forward strand.
TCAGAGACTATAACTCTTTACAGTAGAAAAAAACTAATTTTTCTTCCACAGAGCAACTGGTGGTTTCAAACTGCTGGCCTTTCAATTAGAAGTCTAATATGCAATACACTCCTTCTACAGCACCAGTGATATACCTATGTTAATTTCTTAATTTTTTTCAATTGATTGTTTTTATTTTATCTTTTAAAAAAATCATTTTATTAGGGGCTCATATGACTCTTCTCACAATCTATACATACATCAATTGTGTAAAGCACATTTGTACATTCATTGCCTGTGTCATTCTCAAAACATTTGCTCTCCACTTAAGCTCCAGGCATCAGGTCTTCATTTTTCCCCCTCCCTCCTCCCTCCCCCCTCCCTCATGAGCCCTTGATAATTTATA
>NW_022103942.1:10779410-10782936 GCF_000313985.2 Echinops telfairi
ATGTCCCCCCGGAACTGTCGGTCCTGTTGTTTTCTCCTGAGATTGTTCATCCAGCCTATCTTATTTAGACAGACCTGCGGATATACTAACATGCACAAAACCAAGCAACAATATACAACAAAACAACAACAACAACAAAGCTTTTCTTTCTTGTTGTGTTTTAATTTGTTCTTTGTCAATAGCTTGTTGTTGTTAATTTATTAATTTTGAAAAGTTTATCATCACAGTGTATTGATATTAACCCTTTGTGTTAGGCCAGGTTGACTAGAGAAACAAATCCAGAGACAGTCATATGTGTAAGGAAGAGCTTTATATCAAGAAAACATCGCAGCCCAGTCCAACTCCAGTTCATAAGTCTGATACTATTCCATAGGTCCCTCTGGCTCAGACTCAAACAGCCACATGCTCTGATGCAGAAGGCAGGAGATCACAGGCTGGTGTGTGCAAAGTCCAATGGCTCCTAGGTTGAAGGAAACACCACAGGGCTCCAGCAGCCCTCAGGGTGGACAGCAAGCAGGAAAGTGAAGGCAGAGAGAGAGAGAAGTTTCCTGGGGCCCTCCTTATGAGAAAGACATGCCCCACAAGGAGGGACCATCAGGCTGTGGTCTGATTAACAGGTTGAGTACTACCCATAACTTTTATATCTTCAAGTTGACATGAAATTATGTAACTACCACAATCTCAATATTATTTTTGCAGCTATTCTGTAAATTTTTAATCATATCAAAGTAAAAGTTAACTTAAACAGCAAAAATGGATATGAATAAATTACATAACAATTTCCAGATAATATTTATCTTGTCCTTCAGAAAAAATAAATTAAATGTATTCAAATTAGATTTTCATAAGACTCTTCTATTATCACTAATTAAAGTTTCTTTTCGTTGCCTGAGAAGTCTCCATGGTATCTTCTAGATTGTGCCAATTTAAAAATTGAATGCTTGATCATATGAGATAAGGACACTATTATGAAGGGATGAGATCTGCAAAAGTATGTTTTTCAATGTCCTTCTGTTTTAAAGCTCAAATTTAAATAAAATATTGAAGTGCCAAATTTCTTATAAAAACAATACATTTCAGACTAGATGTATAATTGTGCTGTGTGCTATACAGAGAGAAGGATACAGATAAAATCTCCCATTTTATCTGTGATTTAAAATTAAGAACACAAATATAAAGGTATATGAAGAGGAAAAAAACCCTAGTAGAATACAAAAATAAGCAACATATGAATGGGAAAACAACAACAGCCAAAAAAACTGGCAAAGATGTAATCTTCAATCATAAGACTTTGTAGACAGTTTAAAGTCATACATTACAAAGCTTGACTACCAGGGCTAAAATATGAAATAGAGTGGGTTTTGGCAATATAATAGGTCCATAATCTGGTGTCAACTTGGGACTATTAAGATTAAATCGGGTGGAGTCTACCCTGTCAATCAGGTCACAGCTTGATGACTTCATTTGGAGGCACGACAGATATAAATAAATAGCTCACTGGAGGCCAGACATATACACTCCCTTTGAGACATTCCTGTTGACAAGCCATATGGAGCTAAGCTGATAGAGCCAGAGCCCTGGAGCTGGAGGAGCCACATGGGCCAGCACTTAGATGTTTCCAATGCCACTGGATCCACAAGACTTGCTACCCACTGGCTTGTGATCTTCCTGCATTCAGCATCAGTGTATGTGCTGCATGAGTCTGAAGAAGAATTTATAAACTGGTAATGGACATATGGGCTAATATCAGATTTATGGACTTAACCTGGACTGGGCTGGGATGTTTCTTAATGTACAATTGCTCTTTGATATAAAGCTCTCTCTTATAAACATATCAATGTCTCTGGATTTATTTCTTTAGTATACCCAGACTAACACAGGCAGTTAAAATAAATAAGTGAATATTAAAAGGAAATTTGAAACTTGCAAAGAGTACTGATGATAATATGTTATGACCTGAAGGATATGATTGATTCAAGTATCTGTATTTTAAGTATTTAAAAAGTAATTATATTAGTGAATTATTAATGCAAAGCATTTGAATACCTATTTCTATACTATCAGAAAAGAACAATAGCTTAATTTATAAAGAGATAGTAAAATGCGTTATGTAAAAAAGAATCTGTACTTATAAAATTTGCTTTTCGTATTTAAAAGGCATGTCTTCTTTAACTGTTCAAGAGTTAATCATTAGAGTATATAAAACACATCCATGCTTCCTGTAAATACAATTATTCATCCCCTGTCCCAACTGATACACAGATTGAGAGAGAGATCTAGAGTACCACCGAGTGCTGCGCAGGCCTTGGTGTGCTGCTCTTGTCAGGGTGCGATAACATGGGGTCTGTGGCTGTGCAAGCTGCCCAAGCAGGAGCTGCAGCAGCGCCAGAAGCAGAAATGGTGACTGCACAACGCGCAGCAGGTGCAGCAGCTTAAAGCACCTGGAGTTCTTTTATGAAAAACCTCCTCCTGGGCTTATCAAGGAAGATGAGGCTGAGACAGAGGATGGTATGCCAGATGTACCAGGCAATGAATATGCCTGGGAGTTTCTGGCTCAGACATCAACTAAAGAACTATGGGTGCCACTGAGTAAAGAAGTCAAAGTTATGCAGCATTGGGGTTGTAAAAGACATGACAAGGATGTTTTGGTTGCTGTATACTTACATCCTTGTCATGGCTTTTATTCTCTTGTATGATGTCATACATGGGGTCTTCATGTGCTACTCTGAATTGCTCTAACTTTTGGTGGCCTTTGATAAAGAAATGGTCACCCAGTTGGTGATCATACCATTTACAATGTCAACATTGCATAACTTTGACTTCTTTACATCTCAGGTGAAGATGGAAGCAGTTCCAGCTCCTCAGAGGACAAAGAGAAACATGAGAAAAGGAAGAAGAAAGAAAGGCATACGAAAAGGAAGAAAGAAAAGAACAAGAATTGCTTCTTGGTCTTTGGGCTAAGATCAAGTGTAGAAGACAAAAAGAAGGGAAAATAAAAGCACAAGTCTTCCAAGTCAAATGAGAGTTCAAACTCAGATTGACAAAAGAATCCGATTTGTTCATCATTTTCTTGTCAAAAATGAGACCCTTGTGTCCAAAGAACCAGGTAAGAAGCAATTGGAGAGAGAAAAGCCAAGGGTCATCCTGTCTTCCAGTAAGGGTACCACCCACATGAGGGGAGCGATCTCCTCCCAGATGCTAGTTTGGGACGACTTCTGATTTTAGTCAGGAACGCTGACTCAGTGCCTTCTTCTGGCTGGTCACTCACTACAACATGTCATTCAAAAAGGCCTCTTCCTGTGGGTGCCAGGCTATGGGACTCTCTGAAGAAGCTCTTCCATTGTTTCCCCCTCTTAGTGAGACAACTTAATTCCCACGGATTTCAAAAGCTTGTGTTTTCTTTGATATTGACGGTAATAAAATCGGATTACTTTATTTATTTATTTATTTATTTATTTATTTATTTATTTATTTATTTATTTTTTAATTAATCAATTTATTGGGGCTCATACAATTTATCACAATA
>NW_022103942.1:10783085-10802179 GCF_000313985.2 Echinops telfairi
TCCGGCGCCTCCCCTCACCCACCCCGCTGTGCCCGTCCCCCAGAGAGGAGGCCATACGCGGCTCCCTGTGATCCATTCCCCCTTGCTACCTCCCCCTTCCCTCCTGGTATCGCCACCGTCGCCCCCGGTCCCGAGAGTACCCACAATATGATATTGGAATATAATGAACTAAACGGAATCATTGCCTTCAGGTGTATTATTTTCTTAGTTGACAAACGTAAACTGGGTGGCTTTAAACATAAATATATGATTCCACTGTTCTGAAGTCCAAAAGCCCAAATCAAAGTGTTGACAGGGCTGCAGACCCCCTAGAGCCCTAGGGGAGAGTACAGTATTTGCTTCTTCCAGCTTCTGGGGGTTGCCAGTTTCCTGGCCACATCTCCCTGCTCTGTCTTCACATAACTTTCTTATTTTTATTCTCTTACATTTGTAGTTAGAATAAGCACACACATATAAGCCATATTTATCTAATTTCAAGATCATTAATTTAATTATAACTTCAAAGATCTTATAAATGTATTTCTAACAAGGTAACACTCACAAATCCTGAGAATTGGACATCATTGCTTAAGAAGGGAGTGAGGAAATCTTTCTTTAGAACTTAGTACTAACTGTGCCATATAATGAGAACAAATAAAAGCATATCCTTCTAAAAAGTCTACCTTTTATTGCATTTGAGGGAGTTGCACATATATGGAATTTGACACACTGAATAAAAATTATACTAAATACAATATTCTTAAGTATGAAGAGAAAAATTGCATTAGTTTTTTACACAGGTAAAACTGTCTTTCAAGATTGATGTCTTAAGTCTCCAAAACACCGGTTTTGTCTACACAGTGGAATCATCTGAAGAGCTTTCTAACAATACTTTTTCCTGGGTCCTTGAATCCAAGTGTTTATTAGTTTAATTGTTTTATCTGTATTCTCCTCAGATGATGCTAATGTGTACCTCAGGAATGAGAACAGCTTCCCTAACATATTAATTTGCACACAAAAAAATCAAGCACTTGACATAATATTCTTAAATTGACAAGCACATGAACAAGATCTTCTTGATAATCAACAATAATTGAATAAAGCCACAGAAAAATAACTGGCTGATATTCACTGTTGGTAATCAAATTATATCTTGCATTTCTTGAAGTGGGTAGCTTCACTAACAGGGCAAACACAGCTGGGAAATATATATTTAAAAGGACCTTTTTGAAGAAAACAATTACAAATATGTATAGACCTAAAATCAGCACCCCTCCAAAATATGATGATATAAGGAAATGGTCCTACAGTTCTATTTGAAGATTTAAACCACATCCAATAGTGGTTTCTAGAAAGAACATGTATAAGAAAAAAAGGAATGTGAGCAACAGTACATGTAAATCCAACTAGATCTAATGGACACAATTCAACACTACCAACAACAGAGGCAAATTACCTAAATAGCAGACTGTGAAACCTCCTCTTAATTGCAGAGTAGCTATGGCACATGGAAGAAATGATGCAATCAAAGAGCTGGACAGAAAATTCCACAAGCTACCTTAAGAAGATAAAATAAAATTATAATGAACTGTATAAAGACTTTGAGTTAGAAAATCAAAAAGGAAGAACACTCTCAGCATACCTTAACCTTAAATAATTAAAGAAAAAAAACCTCAAGCCTCAAGTTGAAAAATTGAAAGATTCTATGGACAAAATATGAAAACGCAGAAAGCATACACAGAAGAAGGAAAGAATACACAGAATCATGTACCATAAATAACTTATACATCTTCAACCATTTCAAGGGGTAGCATATGAGCAAAAGCCAATGGTATAGAAGGAAAAAGTTCAAGTGGCACTGAAAATCTTAGACAAAAACAAGCTTCCAAGAATTGATGGAACAGTCATTGAAAGGTGAGGAAGTATGGGAAACACTTATTTGTTTATGCCAGAAAATTGGAAGAGAGCTACATGGCTAACTGACTGGAAGAGATCCGTATTTTCACCTATCCCAAAGACAGGTGACCCAAAGGAATGTGAAAATTAGAGATTAATAATAATATAAGATGCAAGTAAAAATTTGTTAATGATCGATCAACAGCAGTTCCAACAGTACATTGACAGAGGGGTGCCAAAGATTCAGGCTGGATTCAGAAAAGGAGGTAAAACAAGATATATCATTACTGATGACAGGCAAAATCTGAAAGCAAAAAATACCAGAAAGATGATTACTTGTGTTTTATTGACTAAGACTTTTGACTTTGTAGACCATAACAAACTATGAAGAATGGGAATACCAAAGCACTACACTGTGCTCATTTAGAACCTGTACATAGATCAAGAGGCAGTTGTACAAACATAAAAAATGGTATAATGCATGGTTAAAATCAGGAAAGGTGTGTATCTGGGTTTTATCCTCTGATCATACTTATTCAATCTGTATGATGAGCAGATACAACCCTGACACATACCATTCCTGAATTTGAACGATGCAGTATGTCCTTGTTCTATTTGCACCACTGCCTCTTGATACATGTACAGTTTTGACTCTGTGGACCAAAATTAGCTCTGGAAAACTTTGAGAAGAATGCCAAGAAAAATAAGTTGAAGAGAACTGGAGTTACATTCATCATTAAAAAAAGAAACTTAAGATTAATCTTGAAGTATAATACTATCTGTCTGTTGTTGCTGTTGCTGTTAGGTACCCTCAAGTCAGCTCCAAATCACAGTGACCCTGTGGACAGCAGAAGGAAACACTGCAAGGCCCTGTGCCATTCTCACAATTGTTCCTATGCCCGAGCCCATTGATGCAGCCACTGTGTCAATCTATCTTTGTTGAGGACCTTCCTCTTTTTGCTGCCCTTCCACTGTACCAAGTATGGGACTTGTCTCTCCTGATAACATGCCCAAAGTATGTAAGACCAAGTCTAGCCATTCTTGCCTTTAAGGAGCACTCTAGTCATACTTCTTCTGATACAGATCGGTTTATCCTTTGAGCAGTTCATGGTATTTCAATATTCTTCTCCAGCGTCACAATTCAAATCTATGGATTCATCTCTTCAGGCCTCCTTATTCAATGTCCAACTTTCACATGCATATGAGATGATGGAAAATACTATGAATTGAGGCAGGTACACCTTCGTCCTCAAAGCAGCATCCTTGCTTTTCTTTTAATCATTTTATTAGGGGCTCATACAACTCTTATCACAATCCATACACACATCAATTGTGTAAAGCGCATTTGTACATTCATTGCCCTCATCATTCTCAAAACATTTCCTCTCCACTTAAGCCCCCGGCATTAGGTCCTCATTTTTTCCCCTCCCTCCCTGCTCCCCCCTCCCTAATGAGCCCTTGATAATTTATAAATTATTATTTTGTCATATCTTGCCCTGTCCTTCGTCTCCCTTCACCCACTTTTTGGTTTTCCGTCCCCCAGCGAGGAGATCACATACAGTTCCTTGTAATTGGTTCCCTCTTTCCTACCCACTCTCCCTCTACCCTCCCTGTATCACCACCCACACCACTGGTCCTGTAGGGCTCATCCACCCTGGATTCCCTGTATTTCCAGTTCCTATCTGTACCAGTGTACATCCTCTGGTCTAGCCATCCTTGCTTTTCAAAACTCTAAAGAGATCTTCTGCAGCAGATTTAACTACAGTAACTCATCTTTAGATCTCTTATCTGCTGCTTCCTTGAACATTGGTTATGGATCCAAGAACCAAAAAAAAAATCCTTGACAACTTCAACCTGTTCTCCATTTATCATGATGTTACCTATTGGCCCAGTTGTGATGATTTTTGGTCTTCTGTGCATTAAATTGTAATTCATAGTGAAGACATCAATCCTTGATCTTCACCAGCAGGTGCTTCAAGTCCTCCCCACTTTCAGCAAGCAAAGTTTTGTCATCTGCATACCACAAGATGTTAATGAACCTTCCTCAGATCCGTTCTTGTTCATATAAGCCAGTTTCTCTGATGATTTTCTCAGCATATGGATTGAACAATTATGGTGAGAGGATACAATCCTGATGCACAACTTTCCTGGTTTATAACCATGCAGTATTCCATTATTCTGTCCGCAGATCTGCCTCTTAATCCATGTACAAATTCAACATGAACATAATGAATGTTATGGAATTCCCATTCTTCTCAAAGTTATCCAGAGTTAATTATGGTCCACATAGTCGAATTCCTTTGTATAGTCAGTAAAACACAAGTAAACATCTTTCTGGTATTCTCTGCTTTGAACCAAAATCTATCTGACATCAGCAATGGTATCACTTGTTCAATGTCCTTTTCTAAATCCAGACTGAACTTCTGTCAGTTGCCTGTCAATGTACTGCTGCAATTGTTGATGGATGGATGATCTTAAAGAAAATTTTACTTGCGGGCAATATCAATGAGAATCATTCTATAGTTTCACCATTCTGTTGGGTCACCTTCCTTTGGAATGGACACAAATATGGATCTTCTCTACTCAGTTGGCCAAGTAGCTAACTTCCAAATTTCCTGGCATAGACAGGTGGGTACTTCCAGTGTTTCCTCAGCTTTCTGAAACAGTTCCATGGGTACTCCTTCAATTCCTAAAGCCTTGTACTTGGCTAATGCATCCAGTGCAGTTTGATTTTCTTCCTTCAGCACTATTGGTTCTTGCTCATATACTACCTCCTGAAATGGTGAAATGTTGACCAGTTCTTTATGGTACAGTGGATCTGTATTCTTTCTCCCTTCTCTTTATGCTTTCTGAATCATTCATTATTTTGCCACAACTTGCCTCTTAGTTTGTCATACTGTGGTGTTTTGTGTCTTGCTGTGATGGTGGAAATTATGTCACTAGTATTGAAAATGCCAGCAAGATCACCCAAAGTGAACAGGTTTCAGCAGAGCTTCCAGAATAAGAATAGATAACACAGAAAGACAAGGCTCCCCACTTGGAAGGAAGGAGCCACTGAAAACCTTACATTGTCTGTGATATTATAATATTTATAAGACGACAGAGCAATTGTTATGATTATTATTCAAGTTGAAACACCAGCAACTAATGCCTATGATGGAGAAAGTGAAGAATTCTGCCAACATCTTCAGTCTAAAATTGATCAAATATGCAATCAAGATACATTGATAACTACTAGTGATTTGAATGTAAAAGTTGAAAACAAAGAGATTGAATTGGTAGAAAATATGACCTTGGTGATAGAAGCGATGCTGAAAATATGACAGAATTTTGTAAGACCCACAACTTATTCATTGCAAATGTCTTTTTTTGACAACATTAAGGGGGACTATACACATGGACCTCAACAGAAGGGACTATACACATGGACCTCAACAGAAGGAATAAAACAATTAAATAGACTGCATCTATGGAAAGAAATTATAAAAAATAATTTTCATCAATCAAAGCAAGGTCAGGGGACAATTATGGAATAGACCAATTATTGTTCATATACAAGTTCAGATTAAAGATGATGAAAATTAAAACAAGTCCAAAAGAGCAAAAATACAATATTGAGTATAACCCACCTGAATTTAGAGAACATCTCACGAAAATTTTGAGAAGGTGAACACTGGCAAAAGACCAAATGAGTTGTAGGATGGTACGAAGAACATTATGAATGACAGAAGAAAAAGTTCATGAACAAGTTCATTACAAGAGAACAAGGAATACTGAATGTTCAAAATCAGGAGAGGTGTGCATTAGAGTGTAATCTTTCATATTACATATTCAATTTGCATGCTGAGCAAATAATCAGAGGAGCTGGGATAAATGAAGAACAAGAAAAGTGCAGCATCAGGATTGAATGAAGGCTCATTAACAACCTGTGATACATAGATGATACAACCTTGCTTCCTGAAAGCAAAGAAGACGAAGTATTGATTGATGCAGATCAAAGATTTCAGCCTTCAGCATGGCTTACATCTCAATGTAAATAATACAAACATTCTTTCAACTGGATCACTAAACAATAGCATGATACATGAAGAAAAATTGAAGTTGTCGAGGACTTTATTTTACTTGGATCCACAACAAACCCTCCTGGAAAAAGCAGTCAAGAAATCAAAAGATATATCACATTGTGCAAATCTGTGGCAAAATACCTCTTCAAAGTGTTAAAGAGCTAAGATGTCATTTTAAGGGCTAAGGTGCAAGCCATGGTACTTTCAGTTGCCTCGTGTACATGTGTAAGTAAACAATAAATGTTAAATACTGAAGATTAATTGATGGATTTGAATTATGATATTGGGGAAGAGTAATGAATTACCAGGGACTACCAAAAAATGAACAAATTTATTTTTGAAGTATAAGCAGTATGCTCCTTAGAAGCCAGGATGGCAAGACTTTGACTCACATACTTTGCAAATGTTATTAGGTGAGACCAGTCCCTGGAGAAAGACATCATGTTTGGTAAAGTAGAAGATACTCACAAAAAAAAAAAAGAGGAAGACACTCAATTAAAAAAAATCAACACAGTGGCTTCAACAAGGGGTGCAAGCACAGAAATAATCGTGAAAATTGTGCAGGAGAAGGCAGTATTTCATTCTTAGTGTCTTTGTGTCTCTGCACATTGAAATAAATTTGAAGGCATACAGCAACAATAATTATAAGAACACCATAAAATAATAATAGAAGGAAAATTCCTCAGATTGATAAAGGGTATGCATGGAAAGCCTACAGCTAATATCATATTCCATTGAGAAAGAATGGGACTCCTCTCAATATCAGGAAAGGAACAAGGATGCTCACTTTCACCAGTGCTATTCAAAATTTTCTGAGGATTTAACCAGAATAATTAAATTAATGAAAGTTATCTATATTGGTAAGGATGAAGTAAACTATTGCTTTAAAATATACATCCTTTGGTGTCTGCTACCTGATCCCTTCAACACCTCATGTTCACACAGGCTTGTGTGCTTCTTCTCTGTGGGCTTTGTTGCTTCTGAGGTAGATGTGCTTCTTCTCTGTGGGCTTTGTTGCTTCTGAGGTAGATGTGCATAAAAAGTGTGGTGAAGAAGGCTGATGGTGCCCGGCTATCGGCTATTGAGACCTATAGCGTCTGGGGACTTAAAGGCTTTAAAGTAAACAAGCGGCCATCTAGCCCAGAAGCAACAAAGCCCACATGGAAGCGGCACGCCAACATGTGTGATCATGAAGGGCCAAAGGGACCAGGCTTCAAGCACCAAAGCTGGGGGCGGGGGGGCGGGGCGGGGAATCAAATCATCGTGAATGAAGGTAGCGCGTGATGGGGACCCAATGCCCATCTGTGGACATAACTTGCAGAGGGGTAGTGGGGAGGAGATGAGTCACTCAGGGTTCAGTATAGCAATAATGAAACTCACAATCTTCCTCTGGTTCTTAGACGCTTTCTCCCCGCAACTACCATGATCCCAGTTCTGCCTTGCAAACCTGGTTAGACCAGACGATGCACAACGGTACAGATGGGAACTGGAAACACAGGGAATCTAGGACAGATGAACCCCTCAGGACCAGCAGTGAGAGTGGCGATACCGGGAAGGAAGGGGGGGGGTTAGAAAGGGGGAATCGATCACAAGCATCTACATATAACCTCCTCTCTGGGGGATGAGCAACAGAAGGGTGGGTGAAGGGAGACGCTGGGCAGTGTAAGATAAGATATAATAATAATTTATAAATTATTAAGGGTTCATGAGGGAGGGGGAGCAGGGAGAGAGGGGGATGGGAAAAAGGAAATTGACGAGCTAATTCCAGGAACCCAAGCAGAAAGCTAATTTTGAGAATGATGAGGGCAACAACTGTATAAGTGTGCTTTACACAATTGATGTATGTATGGATTGTGATGAGTTGTATGAGCCCCAATAAAATGATTTTAAAAATTATTTTTAAAAAAGAATTGTGTGAGTCCCCAATAAAATGATTTTTTAAAAGAAAAAAAATACATCCTAAGTATATTACACCTCAAAGAAACAATAAGAAAGTTATAGCAAATTTAAATGAATTCAGAAAAGTGACAAGATAAATGATCAACATACAAAAATCATATGGCTCTCTATAAACTAACAAAAAATACTCTGAAAAGGAAATTAAGAAAACAATTATATTTACAAAGGTATCTAAAAGAATAAAATAACTAGCAACAAATTTTGCAAGAGAGGTATATTTGCATGCTGAAACTGTTAAACATTATTAAATAAGTTAAAGAAGACCTAAATAAAGAAAAGGACATTCTATGTTCATGAAGTAATGACTTAACTTTGTTAATACCAGTGTAAACAATCTTAAATTTAAAGCAATTTCTACCAAAATTCCCACATCTTTGTGTGTAGAAATGTAAAGGCCAGTCCTCAGATTTATATTAAACTGGAAGAACCCTTGAAGTGTCAAAGCAATTTTGAAAAAGAAGAATAAGTATGAGGACTCTCACTTCCAGATTTCAAAATTGAATCTACTGTGAGAAAAGGGGGTCTCAGAAAAGGAAGTTGAGGAATGGCTGTACATTTGAAAGAATGTGCTCAGTGTAACTGAAATGTACATGTAGACATTTGAATTGGTGTATGTTTTCTGGTATATAACCTTGACAAAAATAAAAAATGAATTATTTTCTAAATTTTTAAATAGCATCTGATACTGGTATGAGGATAGAGCTATGAACCAAAAAGTCCAGAAATACATACATAAATATATGCTCACTTGATTTTTGACAAGGGTGCTAAGACCATTCAATTTGGAAAAAAATAGTCTCTCCAATAAATTGCCCTGGGAAAATTGGATTTTTGCATGCAAAAGAAGGAATCCAAACCCATACCTCACACAAATTGAGTCAAAATGGATTAATGACTCAAATATATAAGAAAATAGATTTTCTAAACCCTTAAAATAATGCATAGCGGTAATGCTTCAGGACCTAGTTTTTCCCAGTAGATGACATCAAAAGCTTAATTAATGAAAGATAAAATAGATAAATTGAGCTACATCAAAATTTAAAATGTTAGCATATCAAAGGATTTTATAAACAAAGAAAAGAAATAAACAGAATGGAAGAAATCATTTGGAAAAATATATTTGATAACGGTCTAATATCCAGAATGTATTTAACACCTGCAGTTCAGCAACAAAAATATACAACCAAATGCAAAAATGGATATAGGACTTTAGTAAATGTTTCTCTCATAAAGTTATACAGTCAATACCCACATGGAAAAATGCTCGTCAACATTAGTCATTAAGGAAATGAAAAACAATGGGTGAAATGGCATATGTTTTGTTATTTATATTTTGTTGCAGAAAAAAAAGGTCAAGTAAATCTCAAGAGAGAACAGATTGTGCTAAACTTGAGCAGAAATTAATAAATAATAATATAACCTCAGGCTCTCTGCTCCTCCTCATGCAGGGCAGCCACATCTTCCCATTTCTGTGCAATCCCAGCCGCATCCCAGAGACACAATGGTGAAAGTCTTGGAATAAACGGATTTAGCCGCATTGGGGGCCTGGTCACCAGGGCTGCTGTCAACTCTGGCAAAGTGGATATTATTGCCATCAATGGCCCCTTCATTGTGCTTAATGAAGTGAACTACATGGTCTACATGTCCCAGTATGATTCCACCCACAGCAAGTTCAATAGCATCGTCAAAGCTGAGAACTGGAAGTTTATAATCAGTGGGAAGTCCATCTCCGTCTTCCAGGAGCAAGATTCTGCCAACATCAAGTGGAGTGAGGGTGGTGCCGAGTATGTCTTAGAGTCCACTGGTGTCTTCACGACCTTAGAGAAGCCTGGGGCTCACTAGAAAGGTGGTGCCAAAAGGGTGATCATCTCTACCCCTTTGGCCAATGCCCCTATGTTTGTGATGGGCGTGAGCCACAAGAAGGATGACAACTCCCTCATGATTGTCAGCAATGATTCCTGCACCACCAACTGCTTGCACCCCACCCCCCTGACCAAGGTCATCCTTGACATCTTGGCATCGTGGAGGGACTCAAAACCATAGTCCATGCCATCACTGCCATTCAGAAGACCGCAGATGGCCCCTCTGGGAAGCTGCTGTGATGGCTGTGGGGCTGCACAGAACACCATTGCTACATCTACTGATGCTGCCAAGGCTGTAGGCAAGCTTATACCGGAGCTGAATGGGAAACTAACTGGCATGGTCTTCCATGTCCTCACCCTCAATTTGTCAATCATAGAACTCACCTGCCATCTGGAGAAAGTTGCCAAGTATGATGACATCAAGAAGGTGGTGAAACTGCATTGGATGATCCCCTAAATGGCATCCTGGGCAATGCTGAGGGCCAGGTTGTCTCCTGTGCCTTCAACAGTGGCGCCTACTCTTCCATCTTTCATGCTGGGGCTAGCACTGCCCTCAAAGCACTTTGTAAAGCTCATTTCCTGGTATGACAATGGATTTGGCTACAGCAATCTGAACTCTGAAAAAATAGACTTAAAGGTGAAAATCCATCTTCAGAGAAAAAGAAGGCCATGACATAATGATCAAAGGGGTAATGGAACAAGAAGACATAGTCACAAATCGGCCTGCTAACCCCAAGGTCAACAGTTTAAAACCACCAGCTGCTACTAGGAAGAAAGTTGAGGCTTTTTTAGTCCCATTAAGATTTACAGCTTTGGGTGCATAAGCAAATGTGGTGAAGAAAGCTGATGGTGCCTGGCTATCAAAAGATATAGCATCTGGGGTCTTAAAGGCTTGAAGATAAACAAGCGGCCATCTAGCTGAGAAGCAAAAAAGTCCACATGGAAGAAGCACGCCAACCTGTGTGATCATGAGGTGTCTATAGGATCAGGTATCAGGCATCAAAGACCCAGAACAAAAAGTCATATCAATTTGAATGATGGGGAGTATAGAGTGGATACCCAAAGCCCATCTGTTGGCAATTGGACAGCCCCTTACAGAAGGGTTGTGGGAAGGAGACGAGCCAGTCAGGGTGCAGTACAGCACCGATGAAACATACAACTTTCCTCTATAGTTCTTTAATGCTTCCTCCCCCTCCACTATCGTGACCCCAATTCTACCTTACAAATCTGGCTAGACCAGAACATGTACATGGATACAGATAAGAGCTGGAAACACAGGGAATCCAGGAGAGATAAATCCCTCAGGATCAATATTGAGAGTAGTGATACCAAGAGGGGAAGGGGAAGGTAGGGGGAGAAAGGTGGAACAGATTACAATGATCTACATATAACCCCCTCCCATGTGGACAGACAAAAGAAAATTTGGTGAAGGGAGACATCGGTCAGTGTAAGACATGGAAAAATAATAATAATTTATAAATTATCAAGTTAGGGTTTAGGGAGTGATGAAAAGCTAATACCAAGGGCTCAAGTAGACAGAAAATGTTTTGAAAATGATGAGGGCAACAAATGTGCTTGACACAATAGATGGATATATGGATTGTGATAAGAGTTGTATAAGCCCCCAATAAAATGATTTGAGAAAATGATTTACAGCCTTGAAAACCCACACAAGTAGCTCTACTCTGTCTTATAGGGTTAGTATGAGTTGGCATTAACTCAATGGTAGGGAATTTGGTATTTGGATGCAACCAATGAAATGGCAGGGCACCGAATGAAAACCCTTCAAAATACATTTATCAAATACTTGGAAATTTAAAGAGAGAGCTAGCCAACATTACAGTAATAGTAGGGACTTGAATACATCACTCTCAAGTAAATACAGAAAACTAGAAAGAAACTGAATGAAGATACAGAACTAAACAACACAAATAATTAACTTGACCTCTTAAACCTGTAACATTCTTCAGAATAAACTTTATGCTAAGTCACACAGCAAGCTTTAATAAATTAGAAAACATTAAGATACTATAAACTATTTTCTCAAATCACAAAATATTGAATTAGAAATTAACAATAGAAAGATCAAGGGGGGGAAGTCAAATTTTTAAAAATGAAATTTAAAATTTTTTTCTTGAAGCAAATGAAACTTAAAATACAGCATACAAAAACATATTGGACACAGGTAGACTAGCACTCAGAAGGCAATTTAGAGCAAGTCACTAACAACTAGAACACGAATAAAATAATCTCATAACCACGAGCTGAAAATAAATAATAAAGATCCGAATAGAAAGAAATGAATCAGAAAACAGAAAAAATTGACAAGAAAAGAAGTTGGTTCATTGAAAGGATTATCAAAATTGACTAACCATTGGAAAATCTTGCAAAGTAAATGAAGAAGATGCAAATACCACAAATGTAAAATGAAATGGGTGACATCAACAGAACTAACTGAAATAAAAAAGGGTAACACAATACTATGAAGGTCTACTCTATCAAGTTTGGAAACCTTGGAGAAATAAACAAATTTCTAAAAACATACCACCTACCTAAGCGAATACTGACAGAAATAGAAAAAGTAAACAAACACAGAGTAAAAGAAAAACACTGATCAGGTAATTTAAAAAACTTCAGAGCTTCACTGAGGAATTCTACCAAGCATTCCAAGGTCTGATACCACTTCTATCAAACTATTCCAGAATATAGAAAAGAATGACAAACTCCAAAATGCATTTGATGAAGTGAGCATAATCCTGATATAGAAATACGGCAGACATTACTAGAATAGACAATTACACACCACTTTCTCTTATGAATATAGTTGCAAAAATTCTCAACAAGATCCCAGCCAAATGAATCCAATGAAATATTAAAAATATTACATAACAATCAAGTGGATATATTCCAGGTATGGAAGGCTGGTTCAACATTAGAAAAATAATTGATTTCATCAACCAAAGAAATAAAACAAAGGTTATATAAACTGCATGATTATATCAATTGATGCAGAAAAGACATTTGACTAAATCCAACCTGCATTCCTGATAAAATACTCAACAAAATAGGAGGAAAAGGAAAATTCTTAAACATAATAAAAAGCATATATACAAAGTTATTGGTTAATATCTCTTTATGTGTATAAACTGTGAATGAGGACCAGACAAGAAAACGAAAGCATCGTGTCATTATAAAGAAATTATTATAATTAAATATGCAAAGACCTAGTATTAGAAAATGAAAAATATGTTTTGCATACCTTTAGTTGAAAAAACCCAAGAAAAAAAATTCAAGGCTTGAGTTGCAATATTGAAGGATTTTGTGGGCAAAATACTGAATGTTGCAGATAGGTTAACACATTGACTGCAATAAGGGCTCAAGCATGGGAACAGTTGTGAGGATGGTGCAGAATAGGGCAGTGTTTCATTCAGTTGGGCATAGGGTCACTATAGTTTGGAAAAGACTCAATGACACCTGACAACAGCTACAACATAAAAAGCAATCTATAAATATAATGCAATCACAGTCCAGCTACTGTATCAATCAATATTCAGAGGGAGAAAAAGTAGTCACCATCTTTATATGGAAAGGAAAGCAAGGATAAACAAAGCAGTAGTAAAGAAGAAAAGCCAAATAGGAGGTCTCTCATTTCCTGACCTCAAAACCTACTACACAGCCATACCCGAAGCCTTCCAGTCAAGGCTGACTCATACCGGTCCTCTGTGGGTTTTTGAGACTGTAATGGGAGAAGAAAGCCCAGTCTTTCTCCTGGAGAGCTGCTTGTGATTTCGAACTGCCAACCATGTGGATTGCAGCCCGACAAGTAACTACTACATCACCAGAGTTTCTCTATCACAGTCATGGTAGCCAAAATATCCTGGTACTCATATAATGAGATACACATATACCAATGGAACAGAATTAAGAACTCATAAATAAATATACTCACTTAGAAACAACTAATTTTTGACAAAGTCAAACATATTAAGTGGGGAAGTGATAGTCTCTCCAACAAACTATGCTGGCAATATTTGATTTCTATTTGCAAAAGATTGAAACAGAACCCATAGCTCACTCAATATAGAAAAATGAACCCAAGATACAATACTAACCTAAATATAAATTCTACAAATAAAAAGATCATCAATGAAAAATAAAGATAAATTTAGAAACCCTAACACATGGCATAAATACACAATCAAACAGAATGAAAGATTCACATACAGGAAAAGACAAAATAGATGACTGAGACCTCTTAAAAATAAGACATTTATGTGTATCTGAGATCTCACCAAAGAAGAAGCCAGAGATTGGAGCTATCCAGACAAAATATCAGACAAATACTAATCTCTAAAATCCATAGAAAACATTCAACACTTCAACAAGAAAAAGTAGAATAATTTTTAAACTGGATACAAGACATGACCATACAGTTTAAGAAGAAAAACATACAGGTTACCAATAAAAATTTGAAGAAATGCTTATGATCATTAGCTATCTAAAAGAATAATCAGATACCACTTGTTATGGTAAGAGGGTTAAGTCTACACATTCCTGGGTAAGGTTAGGGGCATAGTCAAATCCATTGACTGCAACCTGATGACACCTCTTTGGTGTCACAAGCCTTTGTATAAATAAGAGAGGATAAGCTAAGTAGACTCCTCTTTGGTCCTTCACCTTCTGCCAGATCTGGATCTTGAATTTCATTCCTCCTATTGGATCGCCTGATGATCCCAGGAACCATCAGCAAACTACCAATGGTGGATTCAGTTGACTTTGAATCTCTGCATCCACCAACCTGTACCCCCCACCCCCCACCCCCGTGCCTCTTCTTCATCTCCCTGCTTCCTGCTCATCAGATTCCTCTGTAATAGTTAGCCTAAGTAAAGCCATTTTATATTAAGCAAACATTCTGCACCAGACCATAAGTGCAACCTCAGGCCTTTGTAGCCCCTTGTTCCTCAAACTGGAAATAGCCCTTTGTTCTCAGGACGGGCAACAGATTATCTTGTAACAGTAAATTGTGCTGAATCGCCTAACCACAAATTCTGCTTCTGTACCAGCTTGCTTACACAGCTGCACAGCTCAACTGTTTGATGAAACCCTATAAAAACCTAATTCTGTGATCAACCGGGGCCAGTCACTCATTCTCTTTAGACTCAGATGGCTGGTCCCTGCGCAGGTTCTATTTTATTTTCTGTCTTCCTTTAATAAACTATCTTCCTTTGTACCAAGGACTGAGTTGTTCTTGTCCGGTTCATGTACAACATTTTGGAGGTTCCACTGAGATCTGGTGTCCAGGTTGTACATTAGCAGGACAAGCGACACCCCGGGAACGGGTGTTCTCCTGAGCCAGTGCCGCAACTAGGGGAAGGCCTCAGAGAGACGTTCCTCCGCCCCAGTTGCTGGGTCTGGTCCTGAGCGCTATAGAAATTGGTGGGCACATCCTGAATTGGGAGAGTAGGTTCGGTTGGACACAACATTTGGACGCTCCCAGAAGACCAGGGAGACGTCCCTGTGTTCTGTTTCTGTAAGTTAATGCCCTGGTGGTATTATTTTGTTATTCGTCTCATATGTCTAAAGTTGTTGTTTCTTGTTTATCGGTGTTTTTGTCCTTGTGTGGCTTGCTCTTGCTCCTGTTCATTACCCGTTATTATTTAATTTCCAGCGGCCGGAGTAAAGATCATGGGACAACAGCAGTCGAATCCGCTCCAGTACCTTTTAAATAACTTTTCAGATTTCTCTAAAAGGTCTATGTCAAATTATGGTTTCAAAACTAAGGTATTCCGCCTCAGGTCCTTTTGTGAGACGGATTGGGTTGCAGGAGTACCTAATTGGCCTTCAGAGGGCACCTTTTCCCTGCACCTCCTGTATGAAGTATGAAGGTTTGTCTATGAAAAACCAGGTCACCCAGACCAAATCCCGTACATTAATGTGTGGATTAATATAACCTCCAACCCTCCTCCATATGTTCGAAAGTTTCTTCCCCCTGAGCAGTTCCTGGTGGCAATGGAGAAGGAAACCCAAGCTAAATATAAAAAGCCTCAGAAACTTTATCCGGTCTTCCAGAGTGCTGAAGAAGAACTTGAAATTCGCCCGCCACCGCTAGCCCCCTTGAGGCAGCCGGGCCCCCGACCCTGCCCCTTCCTCTGTACTGAAGGCCGGGATGGACCCGGTTCCTGTCCCCGTAATGTCTGTGCCATTCAGTCCTTCCCATACCCAGAGGGGTGGGGGTGGGGGGCTATATAAGTAAACTCCCAGGGTGAGCAAAATTAGCTGGATGGGGCTCCAGTTGGCATTTTCCCATTAAGACAAACTATTCCACCTTCAGGGGCAGATCAAGCGATCCCCTTTATGGTTTATGTTCCTTTCTCTACTAGTGATCTTTGCAATTGAAAGCAAGGAAACCCATCTTTTTCAGATAAGCCCCAGAATTTAATCTCTCTGGTGGAAACTGTTTTCTATCCCCATCAGCCTACCTGGGATAATTGTCAGCAGCTTGTACAGGTCTTGTTCACTGCAAAGGAGCGAAAGAAAGTCTAGCAAGAAGCCCATAAGGTCCTTCTCTGGGCTGACAGACAGCCGGTGACTGCCCCCCATCTGCGAGAAGCCTTGTTTCCAACTCAGCGTCCTGCATGGGACCCCAATGACGCACAAGGCAGGGAAGCCCTGACCAGGTACCGCCAATATATGTTACAGGGCCTGGGGAGGGGGGGTGGCTGCTAGAAAGCCCATCGATTTGTCTAAGGTAAGCAACACAGTACAGTGAGATACGGGTGAGTCACCAGCCACTTTCCTTGAACACCTAATGGAGGCTTATAGGCTGTACACTGCAATCGACCCTGAGGCCCCTGAGAATCGCCGGGCCATTAATATAACATTTCTAGCACAATCAGCCCCAGATATCCACAAAAAACTGCAAAAGCTTGAGGGGTTTAAAAGTAAAAATCTTAGTGAATTAATGAAAATAGCCCCAAACGTTTATAATAACAGGGAGGGAGGATCTACCTGGAACCTCCACAAGGCAGATGGCAAAAGTCACAGTGGCTGCCCTGCAGGAAGAAAAAGCAACCAAAAACCTGCTACAACACTTAGCCCACTTTGGGTATCGGGTGTCTGCAAAAAAAAAAAAAAAAAGTTATCTGCCAGCAGGATAAATGCGGTCTTCCAGATACCTTTTCCAGAGATAAAGTGCAAGGTACTTGAATTCCAGGGCCCGGTGGGGTGCTGCCATCTGCAAATATTGGTTTTGCAAAAATCGCCAAGCCATTGAATAAAAGCAGGAAAGGAGAGAAGCAGGAAGTCCTGAAAACTCCTAAGCAAGACACTGCCTTTAAAAAATTTAAAAACACCCTTCTGTGGCCCCAGCCCTAGCTCTTCCAGATCTGCAAAAACCATTCAAACTGTTTGTAGCACAAGGTAAGGGGGTTGGTCGCCAAAGGGGTCCTTACGTAGCACCTGGGACCGTGGTAAAAACCCGTGGCCTAAATATCAAAAAAAGCTAAACCCAGTAGCTGGCGGCTGGCCAGGATGTATGCGGGCCATAGCAGCTACAGTCGTGTTGGTAAAGGAAGCATCAAAGCTCACGCTGGGCCAGGACATTACTGTCACAGGAAAACACTCAGTGAAAAACCTGCTAAAAAGCTCACCTAACCACAGGATAACAAATGCCCACATGCCCCAATACCAGGCACTGTTGCTAAACCCACCCAGTGTCCAGTTTTCCAGAACAGCCACTCTCAGCCCTGCAACCCTGTTGCCAGACAAGCTGGCCGAAAAGCCAATTCGTAACTGCACAGAAGCCCAAGAAAACTCCAAAGTAATTTAAAAAAACCAACCTGGCTAAACAAGTGGCCAAAGAAGCAGCCATGGGTGCTCAAAACCTAGGAGTGACAGTAGCCCTAATCGAAGGTAAGAAGCCGCCTACTCTGCTCCAACCTAAACTGCCTGTTCACACTATCTATTCTGAGTCTGAACTTAAGTTAGCCCAACAGCTGGCAGAAAAGCAGCCCAGCTGGCCTGTGTCAAAGACCCGGACGGATGGCTAATCCTGCCTGACTACCACAGAATACTTCCAGAAGCAGTTAAGCAAAAACTAGTGGTCCATCTTCATAAATCCACTCATTTAAACTGCTAAAAAATGCATCACTTGCACCAAAGTAAATGCCCCCCATCAGGTTCATCAACCACCTCAGCATTGAGAGCAAGGTCACTCCCTGGGCCAATACTGGGAAATGAACTACGCCGAGGTAAAACCAGGACTGTATAGCTATAAATATGTTAGTCTTTGCTAGCACCTTTTCAGGATGGACAGAAGCGTTCTGACCAAGGCAGACAGCCACCATGGTATGCAAACTGCTATTGACTGAGATCCTCCCCATGTTCAGCATTCCCTTAAAAAACTGTGGTACATACATACAATGGAGCACTATGCATCACTAAAAAGCAGCAATGAATGCATGAAGCATATCTCCACATGGGAGGAACTGGAGGAAATAATGCTAAGCGAAGTAAGCCAAGCACAAAAGGACAAGTATAACATGAGTCCGCTGAGGTAAGTTTATATATATATAAAAGAAAGAACAGAAAGGTAAATGCAAAAGGGGCACAGGGGAAAAGCTACGGTAGTATACAAACACTCTAGGGGTAAGAGTCAGGTAATATGGCAGGTGCCAGACCAAATCCCTGGGTACATAAGGTAGCCAACCACAAAGAGGGGTGGGGGAGGAACAGGAAAAGGAAAAATAAAAGGGATATGTGACTGGGGAATAGGGCACTGACCACCCAAGGGAAGGGTATGGTTTGTGTCTCTACAGGGAGAGAGGGACCAGATTTAAAGCCAGTGCCAGATGAATGCAGCTTGTTGGCAAGGAGTGGGGAGTCAGCGGAGGGGCCTGAGGGCTAGCCCCCCATGCCGGCTACGAGAACAACTGCCTCTCCCCCCAGAAGAATTTACTTGAGAGGATGGCAATGAAGCTGCAGCTAGGGGAGAGGGACATGTCTGACCAGAGCAAATGGGAGCATTTAGAGGGAGGAAGACAGAGTGGAGCACATCCTGATGCACCAGGCCTGGAGGACGACATCCCCGCTCTGAACAGCCAATGGAAAGAGTGGACAATATGGCTGATCCCACCAGGAGACACGCCGTCCCTTGATGGCCCTGACCTCTAAGGGGAATAACACTGGAGACTCAGTGTTGGGACTGGCCCAGACTGACCCTGAGACACCGAGGCAAACTACAAAAAACGTGCGGCAGAGCAACTGTGGGAGCAGAGCAGAGAGCCCCCGAGGGAGTACAAAGGACAAACTCTGGGGTCAGAGCATGGTACCCCAT
>NW_022103942.1:10803423-10818796 GCF_000313985.2 Echinops telfairi
GTGGTGAAGAAAGCTGATGGTGCCAGGCTATCAAAGATATAGCGTCTGTGGTCTTAAATGGTTAAAGATAAACAAGCAGCCAACTGGCTCAGAAGCAACAAAGCCCACATGGAAGAAGCACAACAGCATGTGTGACCACGAGCGTTAAAAGGATCAAGTATCAAGCATCCAAGAAAAAAAATCATATCATTGTAAAGGTGGGTGAGTGCAGAGTGGAGACTCAAAGCCCATCAGTGGGCAACTGAACCCCTTACTGAGGGGTTGTGGGGAGGAGACGAGCCAATCAGGGTGCAGGGTAGCAACGATGAAACATATAATTTTCCACTAGTTCTTTAATGCTTCCTCCCCCCAACTATCATGATCCCAATTCTACCTTACAAATATGGCTGTACCGGAGGGTGTACACAGGGAATCCAGTATAGATGACTCCTTCAGGACCAGTGGTGAGAGGGGCAATGCCTGGAGGGTGAAGGGAATGTGGGGTCGAAAGGGGGAACCAATTACAAGAATTTAAGTATTGCCTCCTCCCTGGGGGATGGAAAGCACAGAAGAGGGCGGAGGGAAACATCGGACAGGGTAACTTATGATAAAACTATAATAATTTATGAACTATGAAGGGTTCATGAGGGAGGAAGAAAATGAGCAACTGATATTAGGGGCTAGAGTGGGAGGCAAATGTTTTGAGAATGATGAGGGCAACAAATGTGCATATGTGCTTGACGCAATGGATGGATGTATGGATTGTGATGAGAATTGTATAAGCCCCCAATAAAATATTTTTTTTAATTGTCTCTGATAATGGCTCGGCCTTTGTAGCCTAAATTTCTAAAACTATTAACAAAACGTTATGCATTCATTGAAAACTTCACTGTGCCTACCGGCCTCAAAGCTCAGGGCAAGTTAAAAAATAAGTAAAACCCTAAAAAAAGCTTTAACTCAATTATACACAGAAAGTGGTGAAACCTGGGTCAGACTTCTGCCTTTTGCCCTGTTACCTGTGCGGTCTACTCCTTACCTTAAAAACCTTGCGCCTGATAAACCCCCTCCCTTCTTACCTACGGTGGGAATGAAGCAGTTGGCTCACCTCACTATTAAACTTTTAAAGTCTATATAGGCTGTACAGGAAAATCCGCAGCACTAACAACGCTTTGTTACGCCGCCTCCACCATCCAGACACCACAGGGACAGACCACCCAGCCGGCTAAAGCCTGCTGAATGGCTATGAGAAGGACCCCGCAGCATCTGCACCCAGGAAGAGCGCCCCAGGCAAAGGCGGCGGTGAGGAGAGGCTAAATGTACAGCAGCCCATCAGGCCCCCAGTCAACCGGTTTACAGAGAAAGGTGTTTAGGGGAAAAGAGTTAAAAATGTTGGGCGTGGCCCAGTGGCAAAGTGTAAGAGTGAAGAACTAACTGGCTGCTGCCGAAGAAGCAGGGCAGCCTGAGGAAGGAGGAACTAGAAAAAAATAAAAGACTAGTATAAAAGGATTGGAGCAAAACATCAGGAGCGTAGTTTCCTTACTCTACTAAAATCAGTCCCCGTTTGTTCTCCCTAACTTTGCGTGCCTCTAAACAGTCAAAATTGTGTATATTAGTACATGTTTTACCCCAAGTGTACTTGTACTTCGGGGAAGCTAAATGGCAGCATTTCAATACTTACTCAAGGGTTAAAAAAAACACCTATCCCAGTTCCCCTGCTCTTGGGGTTGGGCATTGCTGGGTCCGCCTTAATGAGCACAGCGGCCTTAATACAAGGAAATGAAAACTATAAACTACTTAGCCATCAAATTAATAATGATTTGCAAGACTTAGAAAATAGCTGACTTTGTCAGCTATTTAGAGAAATATCTTAACTCTTTAGCTGAAGTAGTACCACAAAATAGACGAGATCTTACCTCTTATTCCTCAAGCAAGGGGGTTTACGTATGGCCCTAGAAAAAAAACTGTTGTTTTATGCCATTCAGAAAAAAAATTACAAATAGTTTAGTCCTAGTTAAAAAAGAACTGAATGAATGAAAAAAAAGTAAAAAAGGTCAAAAAGGATGGTTTCAACAAATGTTCAACTGGTCACCCTGACTCACCACCTTAGTGTCCAGCCTAGCTGGCCCGCTACTCTTGCTTTTAAGAGGACTGACCTGCGGGCCGCTCATCATCAACAAGCTAGTCCAGTTTGTGCAGGACCAAATACAATCTATTAAGTTGTTAGTGCTTAGCAAATCATATGAGCATCTAACCAACCCAAAGTGAGCTGCCACCACAGTCATATAAAAGCTCACACCTGGAAGATTCACAGGTGTAACAAGAACAGGGAGAGTGTAATAGCCTAAGTAAAGCCATTTTATATTAAGCAAAGATTCTGCACCAGACCATAAGTGCAGCCCCTTGTTCCTCAAACTGGAAATAGCCCCTTGTTTTCAGGACAGGCAACAGACTATCTTGTAACAGTAAATTGTGCTGAATCGCCTAACCGCAAGTTCTGCTTCTGTACCAGCTTGCTTACACAGCTGCACAGCTCAACTGTTTGATGAAACCCTATAAAAACCTAATTCTGTGATCAACCGGGGTCAGTCACTCATTCTCCTTAGACTCAGGTGGCTGGTCCCTGCGCAGGTTCTTTTTTCTTTTCTGCCTTCCTTTAATAAACTATTTTCCTAGTTGTTCTTGTCCAGTTCATGTACAACACCGCAAGTCAGAAGAAGCCTCACTTGAACCAGACTGGATTTACCTATTTTAACCATTCTTTGTAAACCATTCTTTGACATGTATCTTTTTATATAAAATACACATACATGCCACTGGCTTTGTTTCTCTAGCGAACCCAACCTAACACATTTGGTACTAAGAGTGGTTCTAGAGAAACAAAATCGTAATTATGAGTTTTCTTAATTGGTTCTCAGGGCTAATTAGGCCAAAAGGCACTGAGAACTCCATCTCCCTAAGTAAGGATAAGTCTATCACTACTAGTAAAGATTCAGAGCATAAAGGGACAAAGCTAATCCTTCAAATAGCCTTCAACATAGATCAATGAAGTGTCAGTGAGAGGCGCTGCTCTCGGTGATAGGGTTGTTTTATATTTTTCTACAATTTTGTCAGAATGAGAAGTATAGGGAAGCTGGTGGCTTGGTACTTCTTGCGATGGACAAATGGTTAAAGGAAACACATGAACTGAGAGTTTCAGAAACCTGGCTCAGACACTGTATAAATGGCCTCAAATTTTCTAATTGTACCATGAAAGAAAACCTTATATCTTGCATTAACAGAACTGATGTTACTATAAACCTAACCCAGGCTCCTATCATGAGTACCTGAAATACAACAGCAGCTTAATTATCAACCTAGAAAAGTGTCTGATATTAAGCTGAGAGCACTGATTGGGAAGAAATGGAACGCTGAAGCTTGGGTGGGACATGTGGGCCAATAATCCAGAAGATGGAGACAATGAACCTCAAGATTCCATTGAATCACTACAGCTATCAGCAACAGGGCTACCATCTGAAGAGACTGACCCACTACCAACTTAAGTTACTGGTAGAATTCTTCAATTTCTTCCTCAATAGCTCTTGTGGCTGATGCATAAATATGAATAATATCTGTATTGCTTGGATTTCCTTGAAGGCAGATAGATAAAATCCTATCACAGCAGCATTGAGCTTCATGAAGGATTTTACAATGTCAAATGTGACAATGAATGCCACACTATTCTTCTTGATTATATTATTCCCTGCAGAGTAAATCATATGATTTTCTGATTCCAAATGACGAATGCCAGTCCATTTAGGATCACTAATGTCTATGATACAGATATGTATGAGCTATGTTTATTTTCTTATTAATTCCTTTTCTTTTTTCCAAATAATTTTATTAGGACATAATCCACACATCAAACCATTCAATAGTCATATCAAGCAGTACTCTACAATCACTACCACATTCCCAAAGTCAGAGACAGAGGTCAATGAGCCAGATATAAGATCCAGACCCAGCAAGACGTTAACGAGCTCTCACAGAGTCTACTTATGTAGCAAATATCCTACACTCACAAGGAAAATTCATTAGAGCTGTGTTCTGAGTAAAGGGTTGCATTCCACCCTAACCTCACTACAGTAGATCCCACTATGGAGTTGATTGCACTATGTTAGATGACTATGGGAAAGTACAAGGATTTAACTACCAAATTACTGAGAATCTTGGTCCACTAAAGGTTACTCAACTATCACGTAACCTTGTTGTTAGGTGCCAGTGACGTAGTTCTGACTCATAGTGACCCTATGTATAAAAGAAGACACTTCTCAGTCCTGCACCATCCTCATCATTGTTTTGGTTTGAGCCCATTGTTACAGCTCTTATATTAATCCATGAATTCACCCTCTTCACTTCAGCCTGTTGAAATATTTCCATTGGTATTCCATCAATTCCTGGAGACTTATCCTTGGCCAGTGCCTTCAGTGAAGCTTTGACTCCTTTCAATTCCATCGACTCTTAAATTCATGATCATATACTACCCCTTGAAATAATGGAATGTCAAGTATTTTTTGTTTTGTTTTCTGCAGTGACTGCATATTCTTCCCATTTTCTTTTGATGCTTCCTGCACTATTCAATGTTTTGCCCATTTTTAATAGTTAAACTTAAGGTTTTAACTTTTTCAGTTATCCTAGCTTAAGTTATCTTGAGCATGCACTTTCTTTTAATTTTTCTAAGTCTAGGTCTTTGCACACTTCATTATAGTACTTTACTCTGCCTTCTCTAGCTGCCCTTTGAAATTATCTATTGATTTCTTTTACTTTATAATTTCTTCCATTTTCCTCAGCTGTTCTACAATTGAGAGCAGGCTTCAGGGTCTCTTCTGACATCCACTTTGACCTTTTCTTTGTCTCCTATATTTTTAATGACCTTTTGTTTTTTTCACGTATGATGTTTTGGATGTCATCCCACAGTTCAGCAAGTCTTTTGTCATTAGTGTTCAATAAGAATCAGGTATAAGGCATCATCAGAACAAAAAATCTTACCATAGTGAATGATGGGGGGAGTGTGGAGTGGAGATCCAAAGCCCATTAGTAGGCCACTGGAGATCCCCTTGCAGAGGTATCTGGGGAGGAGACGAGCCAGTCAGGGTGCAATATAACAACGATGAGAAATACAACTTTCCTCTAGTTCCTACATGTTTCCTCCCCGCTCCCACTACCATGACTCGAATTCGACCTTGCAAGGCTGGCTAGACCAAAGGATATACACTGGTACACATAGGAACTGAAAATACAGGGAATCCAGGGCGGATGAGCCCTACAGGATCAGTGGTGTGAGTGGCGAAACAGGGAGGGTAAAGGGAGAATGGGTAGGAAAGAGGGAACCGATTACAAGGAACTATGTGACCTCCTCCCTGGGGGACAGACAACCGAAAAGTGGGTGAAGGGAGATGTCAGACAGGGCAAGATATGACAAAATACCAATTTATAAACTATCAAGAGCTCATGAGGGAGGGGGGAGCGGGGAGGGAGGGTAAAAATGAGGACCTAATGTCCGGGGTTTAAGTGGAGAGGAAATGTTTTGGATGTACAAATGCGCTTTACACAATTGATGTGTGTATGGATTGCGATAACAGTTGTATGAGCCCCTAATAAAATGTTTTTTAAAAAAAAGAAGAAATTGTGTGTTTTCAATGATCTCAAAGTCAAGAGGGATATGCACAAGGTCATATTATAGCTCTCATGGACTTGTTCTAATTTTTTTCATCTTCAACATGAACTTACATAAGAGCAATTGTTGGTCTGTCCCACGGTCAACACCTGGCTTTCTTTTGACTGCTGATATTGAGTGTCTTGATTGTGTCTTCCACAGATGCAGTCATTTGATTTCTGTGTAATTCATCAGGAAAGGCCCATGTGTATAGTCACGGTTTGTTTTTGAAGAATAAAGGTATTTGTGATGAAGAAGTCATTGGTCTTGCAAAATTCTGTCATGTGATTTTCAGTTTCATTTCTATTACCAAGGCCATGTTCTCCTACTACTGTTCTGTCTTGTTTGTTTCCAACTTTTGCATTCCTATTGTGAATAATTGTCAATGCATTTTGAGTACCTATTTAATCCATTTCATACTGAAGATTATGATAGAATTATTCAATTTCTTCAACACTAATTTTAGTGTTTGGTGAGCAAATTTGAGTAGTGGTTGTATTAACTGGCGTACCTTGTATGTAGATATATATTATCCTATCACAGACAGAAAATGAGGTCTTGAAATGTCCTTGTTGATGAATGTGACACAAATCCTCTTGAATTTGTCATTCCCAGTATAGCAAACTCCGTAAATATGGTCTAATTCAAAATGCCTATATCTGTCCATTTCAGCTCACAAATATCTACGATCTTGATCTTTAGTCTTTCCATTTCATGTTTGACAACTTCTAATTTTCCTGGATTCATATTTTGTACATTCCAATTCCAGTTTTAATAGACATTTGCAGCTGTTTATTGATTGATTGATTCTTGCCCCATCAGCAGTGAAGGTTTTAAAAGCTTTACTTCCTCCACATCACGATGATCTACTCTATTGTGACAGGGCAATTCTTCCTCACTCATTTTTTTAAATCATTTTATTGGGGGCTCACACAACTCTTATAACAATCCATATATACATCAATTGTGTCAAGCACATTTGTATATAATTTGCCCTCATTATTCTCAAAATATTTGCTCTCAACTTAAGTCCTTGGTGTCAGCTCCTCATTTCCCCCTCCCTCCCCACTCCCCACTCCCTCATGAACCATTGATAATTTATAAATTATTATGATTTTGTCATGTCATACACTGTCCGACGTCTCCCTTCACCCACTTTTCTGTTGTCCGTCCCCCAGGGAGGAAGTTATAATTAGTTCCCCCTTTTTAGCCCAGCTTCCCTCCACTCTCCGATATCACCACTCTCACCACTGGTCCTGACGGGATCATCTGTCCTGGATTCCCTGTTTCCGGTTCTTATCTGTATCAGTGTACATCCTCTGGTCTAGCCGGATTTGTAAGGTAGAGTTAGGATCATGATAGTGGGGGGTAGGGGAGGAAGCATTTAAGAATTAGAGAAAAATTGTGTGTTTCGTTGTTGCTACACTGCATGCTGACTGGCTCATCTCCTCCCATCTGTAAGGGGGCATACCATTATCTACAGATGGGCTTTGGGTCTCCCCTCTGCACTCTCCCTCATTTACAATGATATGATTTTTTGTTCTTTGATGCCTAATACCTGATCCCTTCGACACCTTGTGATTACACATACTGGTGTGCTTCTTCCATGTGGGCTTTGTTGCTTCTGAGCTAGATGGCCGCTTGTTTATCTTCAATGCTTTTCTGAGGGCCTTCTGACCTGAAGGGCTCATCTTCAAGCACTGTATCAGAATATTTTCTTCTGCTATTCATGAGGCTTCAGTATCTGAGAAAATTCTCTTGCTATTCATAATATTTTCAGTGTCTGACAATATTCTGTTGCTTTCATAAGATTTTCTATGGTTAATTCCTCAGAACTACACAACCTATTCCTTCATTGTAGTCTGTTTTTCATATGGAAGCACTGTTGAAATCTGTTCATCTAGGGTGACCGTGATGGTATTTGAAATACCAGTGACATAGCTTTCAGCATTAAAACAAAAAGCCACACAAGCCTCTGCAATACAACAAACTGACAGGCAAGTGGTGGCTGACCAATATAGCTAGCGTTTTAGGCTGACCAATATAGCGGCTGTTTTAAATTCTGTAAGCTAGAGCTACAGAATTTGGAAATAGCAACCTATTCTTGTAACATATGTACTTCCATCTCCCATAAAATTGTGGCAATAAATAAGCCATGACACCTACAATGTTAAAGGCGTCTCTTTTAGATACGGTGATAATATGTTTTGTCCAACTATACACAGCTCATCAAAGTAGCTTCCAGTCTACTATTAGCTATAGGGTTAATTCCATAGTCCTGTGAACAGTGTATAAACATTGACTTGTGTTTCTTTTTCAGCTAGTACTTTGGTAAGCAGTGTGTTTTTTTATTGCTTTACACAAATAAAGAGATGTGACAAAAGCAATTTCTTAGCATTATAAATCAGAGTCTTTATTCAGTGTCCTAGGAATTGAATGTTTTATAATAAGCATACCCACAACAACTTAGCAGTCAGAAGGTTAAATCATATTTTCATTATTTAACCATGAGCCCCTGTGAATTTACTTGCATTAATAGGTTTATAAAAGCATTTTAGATGGAAGTTGCCATTGTTCACTCAAGTTGTAATTACCAAAGACTATGTGCTCAATGATAATTACTGCTGTTGGTAATACTCTCTGGTGAGACTGGAAATGGATTAAAGCAGAAGAATAAGGTTATTAATCATTGACTTTCTGATATAATTACAGTTTAATGCTTTACTTTCACTTATTTTTTACTACAGTACAATTTTAGAACAGAATTGTCTATTCTCAGCAGAACTTTAGAACCTTTCTTGAATTTGATAAGCTTTGAGTTATTCAGATAAATACCTATAAAAATGGTATGCTACTAGCAAAATTGTGGACCAGATTAAGTTTATACTGAACATAATTTTACCTCTGTTTTCTCCTCATTTCTTCTTTTATGTGATCACTTACCATCTCTAATTTTGTTGAATATTATGGAAATCTGATATATGCATTTGAAATAAGGCACCCAGTTTTCCACTATTCTTTCCAGTGCTGACTGCTTTTCAAGGAAAGTAATTGATTAGAAATAATTATTGTGAACCATTCATCACTAGCCTCAATTTCCTGTTGAATGAAATATGAATTACCTTAACATAAAGGGGAAGCTAATTTTCTATATTCAATGCTGAACACTGGGGTAGCTATGCTTATTTTAAATTCCAAACATACCTAAATGTGTATATATATTTTATTATTTATAATGGTAGATTCACTTGCAATTATAATGGAAATCACAGTGAAATCCATGTACTCTTTACCTAGATTCCCCAATGATAACATTTTATAAATTATAGCTCCATACCACAACCCAAAAAGCCCTGTTGGTTTAGTGGTTACTGAGTGGGCTGCAATCTGCATGGTTAGCAGTTCAAAACCACCAACAACTCCATGGGAGAAAGACTGGGCTTTCTTCACCAGTAAACAGCTACAATCTCAGAAACCCAAGAGAGGGGCATGCTACCAGTCAGCATTGACTCTAGCAGTAAGTTTGGCTTTTTATCACAACCAAGATATTGGCATTGACACAGTAATGTTTCAGAACATTTCTGCCACTACAAAGATTCCTCTCAGTGAACTTTTATAAGCACACGCAATTTCCCCCCCCATCCATCCCTTGCTTAACCCTTGACAGCCATTAATATAATACTTGCTTTCTGTAACTTCCGGAGCCCCAGGATACCTGGTGGTGTAATGGATTTCACATTAGACTGTGAACCACAAGATTAGCAGTTCAAAACCACCAACAGCAGTTCCTCAGCTGGTTCTGTGCCACGCTCACAATTATTTAAAACATGATTTTGGGGGGAATCATTTGGCGGGGCCTGTGCCCATAGATGGGTGGGTGCCAGAGGAGTAAGAAAGAAAGAGGAAAAAAGCAGAGGGAGAAAGCATTCCTTGGAAGGGTTGCCTGCGCCATTGAGTGACGATGTGTGCCACAAACTACCTGCATATTCTGTTATCCATTCCAAACCCCTACATGCTAAATGAGGTCAGAGGTGTTGGAACAGAGGCAGGAAAGGAGGCACTCTACTATGAGAGGCAGTGGGTATGCACTAGTGCAATGGTGGAGGGGATCGGGGACTCTGGTCGCTGGTCAGTGGTGAAAGAGATCAGCAACAGACAGCAGGCATTGATGCTCTTCACTTGGTGGATTGAACTGCCTCCTCCCCATCCTCGCTCTGTTCCATGAAATTAAACATCAAAATCTGGTATGTTTAACTTTTAAGTTGTTTTCCTGGCTCCCAGGGAGTGCAAGACTTCCCTCTTGGAAGGTTTTCTCCAGTAGTTGTTAAGGAGATCTTCTTGTGCTTGTCACCTGGTGGCCATATTAGAAATGTTACTCAAGATGGGTATTTTTGAATTAATCTTTTTTTTTCTTTTCTGATAATTGCAGATTCGTGTGCAGTTATAATATATACTGTTGAGTAATCCAAATCCTATGTAATCACTACTCAATTGCCCCTAATAGTAGCATTATACCAAACTGTAGACTGATATTACAACCAGGATAATAAAATAATAAAAATGTACAATAATGCTATCACTAAAAGATTTTCCTGTTTCCCTTTTATTTGCCATACACTTTCCAACCCAGCCAATCTATTTTCCATAGTTTTCTAAAATTCTGTCATCTCAGGAATGTTATATAAGTGGAATTTCAGAGTGTGTAAGGATTGGTATTGGATGATATTCATTCAGCATAATTCTCTGGAGATACATTCAGTGTAGTGTGTGTATCATTAGTTTATATGTTTATATTCCTGAGTAATATTCCTTAGTATATATGTACTACAGTTAGTTTAACTATCCACACATTGAAGACATATGAGTTGTTTCCAGTTTGAGGTTATCACAAATAAAACTATTATGAAATTTTGTGTATAGTTTTGTGTGGACATACTTTTCATTTATCTGGGAAGACTGCCCTGGAATTTGAGTGCTGGTTTATTTAATATGTGCATATCTGGCTTAGTTTTATTGCTGTTGTCATTTGGGTTTTTTTTTTAATGCTGACAAACTGTTTTCCAGAGTAAATGAAATTTTCACATTCCCATCACAAATTTATGAGATTCAATTTCTCTGCAACCTCATCATTTGATGTGATTACTACTCTTTTTTTATTTCCTGATAAGTATTTGATGATAACTCACTGTGACTTTAATTTGCATCTCTCTAATGGCTGATAATTTTGAACATCTGAATAGCTTCTTCCTTTTGTCTTTTCCCATTGATAATTATGAATTGCTAGTTTATCTTGAGTATCTGAGGCAAAACAAAGTCTAGAAAACTCACTTTTGTATCAGTCCTGTGTCCTCAGATCCCTAGCTTATCTTCCTTTTCCTCTCTATCTTTCAGAGTCTTAAGTTTTGAGTTTTTATTACATATAATATCCTGGTGTTTTAGTTATACTTAGCTAGAGGAATAAGGAAAGTGTATCTTCTATATCTTATGGAAGTTACAGTGCCCTAGATATGCATTTAAGTTAAGTTACTCTGTACTACTAACCTTGCATCTTTCCTTGACAAAGGAGCATAATTTTAGTAATTTAGAATTCTGTGTTTTATTTGAGAAACTGCTAAGTAATAGAAAAAATAAAAGAATTTGCTGTGTCATTTAAGAAATAATTTTTAAAAGACACAGTATGAATCCTTGTGGTGGTATTTGTGGAGCAAATGTAGTGTTTTTTTTTAGAATATGTAGAATGGGGATGTTTTTCATTATTCATTGATTCATTATTGAAAAAAGTAAAAATATAGAACTTGATTAAAACAGCAGAGAACAAAGAAAATATTTTAATAAGGCCTTGAAACCATTTTAACTTTTACCTAGTCTTACATTTTGGAGATTGCAACAAACTACATATGTCCATTTTTCACAACCTCTATCTTTGCTCATAACCCTCCCCAAGTAGATGCTCTCATAGCTTTGATGTGTAAATAGAATTTGTCCAGTGCTCTAGAGGTGGAGTAGTTAAATGTTCATCTGCAAACCAAAGGGAAAAGGATGTGACAGTATGTTTCTCAAAAGATAACAGCCTTAGAAACTGTATGTCGCAGGTCTATTCTGCTCTGAGTTGGAACCCACTTTATATTCTCACCACCTTACCATCTTTATACCTTAACTTATTCTCCCTGCTGACTCAGAGGCAAAGCAATCTACAGATACAAGCAAAGACAGACTTATGCTTGAATCACGGTTCTGACATGTAAGACTAGGTAAAAGCAAATCTGTGTTATAAATTTAGGCGATTTTTCATAATCCCAAACTTAAGTTTCTTAGTTTCTAAATGATTACCCAAAAATTGTACTTAACTATGGCTGTGGAGGAACCACAACTGCATGGGTATGCACTAATTCAATTTCATGTTAAGAAAGAACTTATAAAGTATTATAACAAAATGTACAAAGACATGATGTTAGAAACAATTAGTAGTAGATAGCATTATGTTTACTTAATCATATGAATTTCACAATATTTACTATAGTATGTATTAAAAAAAAAACTCCCATTATCTGTTTATCTGAAATATGGAAATAATAACAGATCATACCTCAAAATATTATTTTTAAAATTAAATTCAGTAATGCACATAAAGCTCATAAAACAGTGCTGGGCACCTAGTACATTCTCAATGAAACTAGATATACTTACCATCACCATCAACTAATGCTAAATGCCAAGCTAACCCCTCTAGGACCTGAATGTAACCTGAGTTCTGAAGTGAGAGTGAAAGGCATAACAACAGTAAAAATAGCCCGGAACTAACTGATTAGACAAATTTTTCCTTAATTTCCAACCTGGGCAATAGCGTTCTCTAGTCTTGCTAAAAAATGTGAAGTATTCTTCTATTTTTTTTCAAATTAAGTGTCATGGTCAAATGACTTACCATAGAATGCAAAGGTCTACTGATGCTGGCTCTAATCTATACTTTATCTTTAGATGCTATGCATTTATTACTAAATCGCTATGCACTAGGACAAGTTGCCAGTAGTATATTTGCAAACACAAGTGATATAAAGTTTAGTGTGAAATCCTAAGAGAAAATGATTGTGAAAACTCTGGACAACAGTTTTTTGTCATAACCATTATGTCGGATGTATTTGATTATTTTAATAACCCCTTCTGGGCCAAGAAAATATTTCAGGTGTCTTTGTTTTCCAAATATCTAGTGCAATGTCTCACGCATAGTAAATGCTCAGAAACAATGAATTAAATCTCCTTCCTCTAAACCATTCAGAAACATTGCACAAATAATTTTGAGATTTTCCAAAAATGGTTGTGAATTTTAACCCTTTTCATGAGATTTCAGTATTCATATATTGAAATGTTATTATTTACACGCTACTGTATTATTTTGAGATGAAGCAAGGTTAAGTGGTAAGATTATTCTGACAGAGATGTATTAAATGAAGTTCACATTAATTTTTCCTAAAACCAGCCATGTTATTTTTTAGGAAAATAAGAAGTGCAATCTGTAACCCACAGGGATGAAACAGAAATGACCTTATGTTAGTCTGGGTAAACTAGGGAAACAAATCCATGGGAACTCATATTTATAAGCATTTTATATAAAGGGTACGTGTACATACTAACCCAGTGCTATACAAGCCCATAAGTCCAACATTAGCCCATATTCCGACACCAATCTACAAAGTCCTCCTCAATCTCACAAAACACACGCAATGACACCAAGTGCAGGAGGAAAGCTGAATCAGTGAGCATGTAAGCATCTCAGTGCCAGCAGGCGTCTCCTCACTGCTGCTCCAGCACCCAAGGCTGCATTGGGGTAGGTCCATGTGGCTTCTCCTTAGGGATGTCTTGTAGGAAGTGAGCTTTGCCAGCTAAAGCAGGGAACTGGCTAAGGCAGCTACACCCTGATCCGACCATCAGAGTGCAAGAGACCCAAGAACTAGAAAGGCGAGCCATTTATCTCACTGCCCTTCAATTAATCCCACATGTGTTTATTGGCCAGGTTGGCACAATAAACCTTAACTATCTCATGACCCTATGAAGCCAAAATTGTCCTATCTAAACAATAGAAAATTATTTTAAAATGCAGTGGAAAGATATTACAAGTTTAGCTTGCCTTGTTTGAAAAATTATTTACTCTTGCCAAGCTTTCATGAACACGTTTAGCAAATTACCTACATTTTACCTGCATCTTAAATATATAATAGTCTCTTAGATTATTCAGGCCTCCATTGTACTTCCTTATAGTTGAGGGGGGGAAGTACTTTTGTAATTAAACTGAAATTGCTTTTGAAACTTGCATTTGCATTTTAAATGAGAAATATAATAAATACAGAAGGTTAAAATAATGTTTTCAACTCATGCTAAGGTAAAGAAGACCTTTCCTTCTCGGAGTGCCTTAGTGCTGCTTCTGACATGATTGGATTCCACTGATTCGATGCCAGAGGATATTTGGGATTTCGGTTTGCTTTTAATAATAGCTCATTATTTCTTATAAGTCCCATTTCTCTGAAGTATAAAGTATGGAAAGTAAACAAAAAGAAAAGTTTCCTAACTGCATAAAAGTTGAGAAAATAACTATCTAGGAAGATGAAAGAACCCCCAGAAGAATAGATACCCCTGGAAAAGCACGACATGTTGTAGTCAAGTTCTCTAATATCAAGGACAAGAAAATAATTCTAAGAACAGCCAAAGAATAAATAATTCTCACACACAAATGAATACAAATAAGAATAATTGAAGGTATTTCAGCAGAAGCCATACTGTGGTAATAATTTCTTTTATAAAAATGGATACCAAATTAGTGCCAAGAAGTTGTAGATTATAAATGTCCCCAAAATCTAACGTTTGCTCAATTTTCCCTCACCTCTCCCTTGAGTCTATCCTCTCACATCTCTGGGTTCTGCAAATTGTTGCTTTGTCCCATAAAACTCACAAAAGCTCAAGGAAATTAGGAGAAGATGATTACGTTTCTGTTGATGTGTAAATGAGGAGGAGCAACCTCCCATCAGAAAAAAAATGCTCAACATTATTTAAATAAAACCCAAAGGGAGAATATGCCTGCTGACTTATGTTCCTGATTGGACACTTTTGATCTAGTTTCTAGCTAGCCCTTGGTGACCCATACCACGTGCTATAGACTACTGGGGCTATAGACCCTGTTTTTTCAAAGCACACAGCATCCTTCATAGGCTACACCAGAAGGACTAGATGTGGAAACACCACTAAGTGAATTAGAATTTACATCAAACTCACCTGTATCCCTTGGACTTAAGGCTGAAATTCCCTAATGTGAGGAGAAGCAAATGACTGCTATCCCAAGAGCTTGCTGTTTTCAGACTTTGGTTTGGATCTCTTGCCTTGAGGGTACTCAATGGATCGTAGCCTAGGACTACCAAATACTTACTATTTTAATGCCCTCCTTGCTTTATTATGACATGAATTAATGTGGTAGCCATGGCTCTGCCTTTATGAATGATTATTGAAAATTTTACCTTATCTACAATCTCCATTGTTTGTATAATGTGTCTAGCCACATAAGAGTTGTGTCTGCCAAAGTGAGTGCATAAGCAAATGTGGTGAAGAAAGCTGATGGAGCTCAGCTATCAAAAGATATAGTGTCTAGGGTCTTAAAGACTTGAAGGTAAACAAGCGGCCATCTAGCTCAGAAGCAACAAAACCCCCATGGAAGAAGCA
>NW_022103942.1:10820842-10840867 GCF_000313985.2 Echinops telfairi
TCCCTGTGATCAATTCCCCCTTTCTACACTCCCCTTCCCTCCTGGTATCGCCACTGTCACCTCTGGTCCTGAGGGGTTCATCTGTCCTAGATTTCCTGCGTTTCCAATTCCCATCTGTACCGCTGTGCATCATCTGGTCTAGCCAGGTCTGTTCTAGTTTTTAATATTTCCTTCTTTTCAAAGGTTTTTTGGTTTTACTTTGTTATTGTTGGGTTGTTTTGTTTTTGCTTTGTTCTCTGTATGTGAAATTTAGGATAGGTAAATCTACAGAAACAGTAACTGAATAAATGGTTTCTTGGAGGCATGGCAAGGGAGGTTAGTAGGAAATAGGAGGTTGGTAGGAAATAGGGAACTAATAACAATGAGTACAAGAAAGAATCAAATGATCTAAAATTGATTGCAGTGATGATTATGCAACTTTTAAAATTATAATTGAATTATTTAATTGTATGATATGTGAATTATGTGCCAATAAAATTACTTTAAAAAGAAGAAGAAGAAATAAAGAAAGTTCAAGGAAATGTCTGTCTCTCAGGCTGGTGGGTGCAGTTCAGTCCAAATTCTGAAGGTCAGTCAGGGGTAAGCCAGATGCAAGGGCCAAAGGACACCCACTACTCCTTGCTCTTGCCAGTGATGAGATCACACCCCCTGCTTCTCAGTGGACTCACTTCATACACAGCAGGATGACATAGCAGAGAATCCTGTTCAAAATTACTCACAGGTGGAAGATATCAGTCTCCCCCCTACTTCCTACTGGACCCATGAGGGGAGGGTCATTCAGTGGGAGTTACATGGTGCAATCAAATTTAATTCAAATGCAATACTCTGTTCTCCACCCGGGGACTATATCTTATTTATGCATATAAGACCTGGGGTCTCTGACAAGATGTTTCCAGTAGGAAGTATGCCCCTATTAATCTCAATTAACCAGGCTTTTTCCCAGGCCACTCCAAAAAGTTTACTTTCTCCTTACTTCCAGTGGTGAAATTGAAATAATTTAACAACCAGTTCACTGTTCTAATGATAGTTATAAGTATAAAAAATATATATAAAAATGTAGTTTATTTTTCATGCAGTTAATAGTTTAGAAGATCAATAATAGGTACAAAACACTAGAGTATGTGAGTTTTAAAATATTAATAAAAATATCAAATAATACCTGATTAAAAAACAATAAAACTTTGTGGTAGTTACATAATCTGTTGTCAATTTAAATATTAAGAGTGAAGGGGTGGAGTTTAGCCTGTCAATCAGGTTGCAGCTTGGCGGCATCATTTGGAGCCACTAAAGAGATAAACAGCTCACTGGAGGCAGGCCACAGACTCACTCCCTAGGATACATTGATGCTGATAAGACACAAGGAGCTATCCTAGTGCCCTGAGCTGGAGGAGCCACATAGAGACCCCTGCCAGTACTGAGATGCTTACAACACCACTGGAGTCACAAGACTTTCTACCCACTGGCCTGTGATATTCCTGCATTTAGCGTCATTGCATGTGTTGAGTCTGAAGAGGATTTCATAGATTGGTATCAGACATATGGGCTAATATTGGACTTATGGAATTGATCTAGACTGGGCAGTTTTCTCAATATTCAATTGCTCTTGTATCTAAAGCTCTTTCTTATACACATATGAATCTCCCTGGATTTGTTTCTCTTGTCTACCCAGGCTAACACAAACTTTAAGATATTTCCATATTGCTTCTTTTTTTTAAAGCACATTTGAGTTTAATGAAAGCATATGTAATTATTAGCATTCCATATTGTTTCCTGATTATCATCCTCATTTGGAATATCCTTCACTTTTATCCTAGCACCATCAGCTGTGAGATTTAGCCTTAATCATCTTTTCACAATAGGAATAGGATCCCATTTCTTTAGAGGTAGGGCAATTAGACAACAGTTATTGCGTTTGATATATTAGGAACTTCTCCTCTGTGAACATGTTATGTTCACTTTTGATGTACCCCTTTCCACTTCTGCTGAACTACAGAAATTTGACAATATTTTCAGTCCTTTGAACACTTTTAGGAATTGCATAATGCGCTCATAGAATCTCGTGGGAAATTGGAGTGTAACACAAAGCTGAAACAAATAACACTTTTTCTCTTTATGTTCTGTGTTTGTTTACTGAAGTAACAAATGCAAGAGAAAAATATATGGTATTTTATCAAAAGCATAACAAGTTTTATGAAATTAATAGATGTTGCAAACATAATTCTGTCAAATTTTTTATACCTATAGATGGTATGTTAGTCTGGGTAGCCTAGAGAAAAAAATCCATAGAAACTCATATGTGTATAAGAAAGAGTTGTATATAAACCGTAATTGTACATTAAGAAAGTATCCCATCCCAGTCTAGTCCAAGCCCATAAGTCCAATATTAACCCATATGTCCGATGCCAATCTATGAAATCCTCTTCAGACTCATGAAACACATGTAATGTTGTCGAATGCAGGATGATCACAGGCCAGTGGGTAGAAAGTCTTTGGATCCAATGGTGTTGTAACTATCTCAGCGCTGGCAGTAGTCTTCACGTGGCTTCTTCAGGCCCCAAGGCATGGGGTCTAGCAGCGTAGTGCTATGTCTCTTGTCAGTAGAGAGTCTCCAAGGAAGTGAACCAAGAGAGAGAAAGTCTGTCTCCCGACTCCAAGGAGGAAATTCAGGAATTCCCAGAATTCTCAAGAGAAGACAATATCCACACAGGGGCCTCATTGGCTATAATCCAATTGACAGACTAGACTCCACCCCTTCACTGTTAATCCTATCATTCCCAAATTGACACCAGATTATGTAACTACCACAGATGGAATGAACATTACTACAGGTGTTTAGAATATGCCATTTCACAGATGAATCTTAAAAAAGAGAAAGGAATGTAAATGTGTGATTTCTACATTCGGCAGCTGCCTATCTGTCCACCTTAGAGAGAACACTGATTACAAGTGCCATTCTAACAACCTGACTGCTAAACTCAATAAAATATTAAGTATCGGCTCTGCTGAACTGGTGCAAACCAGTCAAATACCACCAATGCTTACTTCCATTATCAGTTATAGTAAATAAGATAATCATTAAACAAAAAGTGTGGACTGATTCACACCCTCCACTAAGGTAAGAACTCAATCTCATCCATTCTTGTTTGTTAGCAGATAATGCCCTCCAAAATGGGGCCACAGCTACCGGTGTATGAAATTCGAAATTATTGTTTATCATATAAGAGATTATGGCCAGAAAGGCCATATTAATTGAGTATAACTCAGGTCACCCCCTGGGTCTTCTAGCCATTAATACATTCACAATTGAATTGAGAGATTATTCCCTCTCTCTAAGTCTCAGTCAAAGAATAAGCATGATATTAGCTATAACTGCATAACTCCTTTATTCATTAATTTACCTTCAGGTATTGTTTCTTCTTTCTTCCATTTATTATTTCTCTAACCAAAATTTTTCCACCTTGGGACAGGATATCAGGTTCAGCTGCTATGTCAGTCCAAAGTGCTGGTAGCAAAACCAGTCTAGCAAAGTCTCTCCCTCTATCCCCTCTCATTCATGTTGGGTGGGGTTACATAAACAAAAAACAGGTAGACTACTTTGAGCACTGGGCAATATAACACTGTTCATTTTCAATCCCAGTTTTGCCAGATAAAAAGAGGGTACAATCGATCCTATCAGGCTCTTGGGAATTCTCATATACAGATTCAGAGTTATTATATCTTGCTGAAGGAGTACCCCTGCCCTGGCATATGATGCTTCATGTCTGATTCTGGAATCAAAGCATCTTACAGGAAAAAAAAATATTCAAGTGATTATAAGGCAAGAAGACAATGGAGTGACATATACAAATTCTTGAAAAACATTTTAAACTGCCAACCAAGAGTCTTATATCTAGCAAAATTATTACTCAAATAAAGGGAGAAATAAAGGTATTTCCAGAAAAAAAAACCAACACTAAAGGAATTGCTAAGAAGGCAATATGGTCAAATAATTAACAGCAGCATCAGAAAAACCTGACATCACCATATAAGACAATTCTACACAAAAACCAATACACTTAAAGTAATATTCAAAATGGCATAGATATATAGGTAGAACAAAGAAACTAATAGCACCACAAATATAATGCACTTAAAAATATGACAGCAACAAATGCACACATAATAATTACAATGAATGTTAATAGATAATACACTACTTAATAGACAGAAAGTAGCAAATCTAATAATAAACCAAGACCCATCAGCATGCTGCTTACAAGGAACACATCTCGGGCACAAAGAAAAAACTAATCTAAAAATTAAAGGGTAGAAAAAAATACATCAAATGAATAACAATAAAAAAGCAAACATGGCAATATTAATCTCTGATAAAATAGAGACTTTGAAGCAAAAAAATTAAAAACAAAAAGCATCATGAGGGACAAAAAACACTCCATAAAGATTAAAAATATAATAGAATAAGACCACATAACAATATTACATAAATATGACCTCAATGAAAGACCCTTGAAATGTATCAATCAAACTCTCACAGACCTGAACAAAGAAATAGTAAGTGCAACAATAACAGAAGAAGGTATAGTACCTGAGTCTCAAGAAAGACAGATCATCAAGAAAGAAACTCAATAAAGACACAGAAGAACTAAATACCATCAACTAACTCAACATAGTACACATAAATAGAGCACTTCATCTAACAATAGGGCAGTATACATTCATCTCCTGTGCACACAGAGCATTCTCAAGAATAGTCCACCTGTTAGGCCACAAAACAAGCCTTAATACATTTTAAAATACTGAGATACTAAAACCCGTTTTCTCAGACCACCACAATATAAAATAATAAATCAACAATAGAAAGAACAAAGTAAAAAATCAAATACATGGATATCTAAGACAACACACTAGGAACCCTAGTGTATTATTTGTTGAGCTGCTAACTACAAGGTCAGCAGTTCAAAGTACCAGCTGCTTCATGGGATAAAGATGAGGTTTTCTACTCTTGCAATCAGTTACAGTCTCAGAGACCCATAGTGACAGTTCTACCCTGCTCTAGTATAGGGTCACGATGACTTGACAGTAGTGAATGAGTGAGAACAACACACTACTTAAGAATTACTTGGAAATATATCAAATAAGGGATGGCAAATTTAAATTCTTCAAAACAAAGGAGAACAAAAACATAACATACCAAACCTTTAGGATACTGCAAGATCAATTATGACAGGAAAATTTATAGGAATGAACACCCACATGAAAGAGGAAAGAACCAGAATCAACATCTTAACAGAACACCCCCATCAACTTGAACAAAAGCCACAAAATATTTCCTTAAACAACAGGAGAAAAGGAATCATAAAATTACAGCAGAAAAAAAACATTAAGTGCAAAAGAAGAAAACAGTGAAAAATATGAACAAGAAAAACAACTTGGTTCTTTGAAATGATCAATAAAATTGGAAAACTACTGGAAAAATTTACAAAGGAAGATAACAAGAAAATGCAAATATCTAGAATATTTTAAGAAATGAAAAGAGTGACATTGCAATAGAACCAAATAAAATAAAAAGAATAATAACACACTACAACAAATGACTGTATTCCAACAAGTTTGAAAACATTGTTGATATCCAAGATGATATGAACAACTTTCTAGACGTGCACCAACTATCCAAATTAATACAAATTGATGCAGGAAACCTTAGTAGACCCATAACCAAAGAAGAAATATAGCAGATCATTTAAAAGCTCACAACCAAGAAAAGTCCAGGACCAGATGGCTTTGGGAAATTCTACCAAGTAT
The DNA here is from genome assembly GCF_000313985.2 of Echinops telfairi. Lineage (NCBI taxonomy): Eukaryota > Metazoa > Chordata > Mammalia > Afrosoricida > Tenrecidae > Echinops > Echinops telfairi. The sequence goes on from NW_022103942.1 coordinate 10,826,645, forward strand.
TCAGAGAAGAGTTATCACTAGCTCTACTCAGATTAAACCCCAAAGGCTGGACAAAAAGGTTGTGGTAAACAATTGAAATATTCAGCAACATGGCAGGATATAAGATTAACATGCAAAAGTAAGTTAGATTTCCATATATTAATGAAGAGTACTCGGAAAATGATATCAAAGAACGAGACTATGTATTTACAATAGCCACACATAAGATGAAACACTTAGGTATAAATCTAACCAGAGAAACAAAAGACCTGTTTAAAGAAAACAGAACACTATTACAATACCTCAGCTAGGTATATTCTCTAATGAATTAATAGACATAACACAAATAGATGCATGTATTAGCATGTTCATCACAGCACTGTTCACAATAGCAAGAAGTTGGAAACAACCCAAAATCCCATCAGTAGAAGAATGGATAAAGAAACTTGGGTACATACACACAATGAAATACTGTGTATTGCTACATTTTTAAAGAAAATAATGAAACCATGAAACACCTCACAGCATAGTCTGACATGAATTATATTATGCTGAGTGAAATTAGTCAATCACAAAAAGACAAGTCATATATGAGACTGCTGCTATGAGGACAAACACCAAGACAAGAACAGGCAGTAACCCTCAGGTCAATACAGTCATTCAATCTTCCCTCTCAGGCAATGAAGTAGTAAGATTGTCCAACATTTGTAACCCATTTATTACTCCTTCATTTATATACAATAAAGACTGCTTCTTCAGAGACCTCACCTCAGCTGTGAAAAAAATTTTTTTAGGGAGAGATTAGAAGAGGATCAAATAGTCCATGCAATGGTCACCCATATTGAGTGGAAGTTACACTGGTGTTTAATTCTATCCTAATGAGATTCAACATATTCCATAAATTGCAGCAGAAAGATCTGAATAGGAAAACTAAAACTCACTAAGTGAACTGGACTTTACCTTAGACACACCTGTTGAAGATTAAAGGAACTGATACATTCCTTTGGACTTAAAGCTGTAAAGCCCTAGTAGAGAAGAAGACTGTCATCAAGGTTGTGGATTTGGAAGTCATTGGACTTTGGTTCAAACGTTGTGCTTTTGAGGTGCTCAATAATAAGCAATTTAAGACTATCACATATTTAATACATTCATATTCTCTGAGCATTTTATAAAGATTCAACAGTTTTAATCACATCAAGAAGAATTGCACAATTATCATCACAATCAATTTTAGAACAAGACATGCCTTAATTCTGCAAACATAGTTCTGCCATAGTGAATGAGTGTTATTTAACTTTGTGCTGTGTGTCTAACCCTCATTTAAACAGGATTCAGCCAATTAAGTATTTTAATGTGTATAAATGAACATTCATATATTTCAGTCTAAAAACCTTTCCCATAAATAAATATTTCCCTTAATTCAATAACATTGTAAATCCCGTATCATTGGCTAGTATAATGATGCTATTATTAGAATTGCCAAAGGTCCCCATGGTGGTTACTTATATTATCTCTCAAAACTGATATTGTTGCTATGAAAGAGGAAGAGTGATATATCCTAGGTATATGGATATACACATATATCCTAGATATATGAATATATAGATATATATCCTAGATACATAAATGAATTTTGATATCTCACCTAACTATAAGCACTAACCTATAAAAAAATCAGCCCTGCTCAATACATACTCTCATGAAGAGATGACTGAAAATATTGGTGCTATAGCACAGCATGATGAAGAAAGCATATGGTGTCCAGCCATTAGAAAGAATAGCTTCTGGGGGTCTTAAAAATTTGACTTAAAACAAGCAAACATCTAAGTGAGGGGTTAGCTAAGCCCACATGGATAAAAGCACAACAACCTGGTGATTCAAGTGAAGAAGGAAAACTAGAAATTCCTGTCCTAGCCTCTCTTGCTTAGAGTTCCACACATGCTTCAGAACCTCCCCTCCTCAGAGGGTTCCCACCAATATTAATAGCTCTCTATTCAAAATCCCCTCCGGCACCAATTGACTTGCCATGGCTCTGTAACCTCACTTGCTCCCGGGTTCAGACGTTTAAAAGCTGTGCTCACTCCTTGCTCTGGACACATAATTTTGGAATGCGAGTTCATCTGGTTCACTGGCTAAATTAAACCTCTTTCAATCTCTCAGAGAGTGTGGTCGAGTCATTTCCACACCAGAAAATTGCTGTAACACAAGGATTATAAATAATAAAATCAAAGATCAGAGGAGAGAATTGTATTCAAACTTAAGATCTGAGCACCCAATTTGCAGATGACAATGAAAGCCCCAAATCCATTTTCAGAGTCCCCACACAGATTAAGCTTCCATTGAATTCCCTCAGATCACTGGCTAAGGCTGTGAATAGACTTGCCCTCAGAATGCATCAGAAAGTTAATTAAGACAGATATAGTTAGGTTAAATTTTCACATCTTATTATTTTTCCCCCTTTGACCTGTTTTCATTTGTTCTCACTCACTGCCATGAAGTTGATTCAGATTCATAGTGGCACTGTAGGATAGACAAGGTAGAACTGGCCCTTTAATTTTCCAAGATTGTTAGTCAGTTTTTCTCTGTAAAAGTGGCTGGTGCGAGGAGGTAAGATGGCGTCCAGGCAGATTTACCTGCCTGTAGCTCCTGCTGCTAGACCAGAAAAGTAAGAGGTAAGGTGAATGAGACTGGGAGGCGAGTCCTAAAATTAGAATCAGTGTACTAGGGTCTGGCCCAGACCCCTGCTTTTTTAAATTTTCACTCACAAAGTGAACAAAGAATGCATTGAAATGCTCTAGGTTCATTGTGCTGGGTTGATGGACTCTGGCCTGAGCCTCTGCCAGTGTCCTAGTCTGGCTGCGAGCACCAATTACCCCAGGCTGCTGTCTACAAGTGGTCATATTCCCAGACTCGAAGAGAATCTCTGAAAGCTTGTCACAAGACCCTACACCAGAGCTCCCCACGCTGTTAGCTACCTTGCACTCATAGCATAGAGGTCAGGGTTGGCTCAGGTAGTCATAGATTTGCAGCAAGGTTTGGACTTCTCTCTTTGGACTTTGAGGCAAGGTTTGGACTTCTCTCGCCCCACAATCAGGCAATCAGGGTTCAGCTATCTCCTTACTTTCTATTCTTTCTCTTCCCTCTTTCTTCTCTGTCAGGAAATTTACCTGAATCAGATGGCAGTGTGGCAGAGTATAAGCAGGTAGCCATGGGGGGAGGGGTGAATTCAGTTCCAGTTGGGTGAGAAGAAAACAATCTCTCTGATAAGCTAGATGTCCTCCCCTGAGGGTCAACATGACATCCCCAAAATCAGGGCACTCCAAGAGCCCAATATAAAAAAAAAGAGAAAAAGTATTTTCTCAGTAAAAACTGAAAATCCCAGACTCATTGTTTAACTCCAAGACAAATCTGCAGAACGGGTCCTTTAACATACATTAACATAATAAGGGAGCCAGAGTAAAGGGATTCCAGAAGTTAGCTACAGAGCCCAGAGGCTTTCAACATAACAAAGAGCCTCTGGAGCAAGCATCAGTCTCAGAATAATTTCACTGCACACAAACACAAAGCGCATAGACAGGGTGCCAATTCAACTTAATTCAATTCCAGTTGGCCAGAAAAAAAGGGGCATCAGTGGTCTTGGCACAAGCTAGGGCAACTCTGCAAGCCCAATGGGGGGCGGGGGGAGCTACTGTCTACCCTACACAGCTGGGGAGGTCCTGCCTGTCCTTTGTATGGCTGAGGGATCCCCTGCCTGTCCTGGGGCCCTACATATGGCTGAGGAAACTCCTCCCTCACCCACCACCCACCCCCAAGGCTGCAGTGCTGCATATGGCACAAGGCAGCTACATCAATGATCTCCAGCATTCCACACTGCTGCGGGAATCATTGCCTGGACTCTGCTGTGATCTCCCCTACAAGGATAAATCCACCCCACATCTACGGAACCCCACACCAACCGGGCATACAACCCCATTACCTTGAGGCAAGGTTTGGACTTCTCTCGCCCCACAATCAGGCATTCAGGGTGCAGCTATCTCCTTACTTTCTATTCTTTCTCTTCCCTCTTTCTTCTCCCTCCCTTCACTCTCCCACCGAAGTCGGTATCAGTGGGCCCAGTTTTGTTTTGTTCTTCTTTTTCTTCTTCTTTTCTTCTCTTTCCTTTAACATACCACACCACTTCCGGGCCACTACCATTGGCCTATGGCTACTCCCCCCAAACAGCAGGTGGAACTCCAGCATGCCCTCTGTGTGAGTGCTGCACACAGCAAAAGGCACCTCTTACAGCCCTCTCCATCAAGCCATGCTGCTGAGGAAGCCTCTGTCTGATCTCCACGTGATCTTGATGAATAGGCAATTCCGCCCAGCACCTGTGGGACCCTGCAACCAAAAGGGCACACCCACCTGCCACCTTAGGGCAGGTTTAAACCCCTCCAACCCCACGTTCAGGTGATCTTAGATCAGCCATCTCCTTACTCTTTTCTCCCTTATTTTCTCTTCCCCCTCTTTTTCCTTTCACAAGCCACTACCGGCCTCCAGGTCACTCCCCTCCCGCCTAGGGCAACTCTGCCTGACAAGGTGGGAGAGTACCCTCCCACACTTGTTGGATTTAAACACATCTGGAGAATTCACACCCATCCTCTGCTGCATCCCAAATGGCTGTGGGATCTCCCATTAAAACAGTTGGGGGAAATCCGGGCCACACCCCAAGACCCTACAAGTGACCGGGGCAACTCCTGCCCGCCTTTTGTGCTATGCTATGCTGCTGCAGGAATATCCACCTAAACTCCATGGTGATCTCTCCGAATAGGATAATTCTGCCTGCCATCTATGTTGCCCTACACAAAGGAGGGTACACTCACCCACACTCTGCGGCACTCCAGTTTCAGAGGGAAACACCAAATGCCATCTGAGGTGTTCCAGGTCCGGTGTTACATACCACCACAGATTCCTGGGAAATCAGCCAGGGAGGTGCCATCCTCATGGGCACACAGCCACCTGAACAGCATCTTGTGAAAGGACTATCCAACTCACATTCCAAAAAACGGAAAAGTGGTTGACTAGGGAAAGAGTGAAACTAAAGAAAGATGCAGCTGTAGCCTGAACCCCCTTGTGCAAACTACCTGCCGGTTCAGAGGAGCACTCATATGAATCCCCCAAGAGAGAGCCCAGTGCTATTAGACTCTGGAAGATGTCGCTGGGCTCCTCGAAAACAGCATATAAACAGCAACTAGTCACAACAGCAACCAGTCACAACAACCTCAATGAAAAAGCAGGAAAAAAAAAGAAGACAATGATGGAAGAAATCATGAACCTAATGATGTGCATAGAAGAAGCAGATCTTCCACAGAAAGAAATCTTCAGAATGCTACTTGGAGTCACACAGGATATGTGGGAAGCAATACTGAAAAAGGATGAAATTATAGAGGATATAAAGGCCATGCACCAAAGGGAAATACAAGACTTAAGGGATGAAATAACAAAATACAGTAGCAAATTAATAGCCTTTGCAAACAGACTTGAGGAGGCAGACAGTCACACCAGTGACCTAGATGGTAACCAGGCAGACTTCAACAAATGGGGAAGTCAGTCAAATAAGACAATCAGAGCCATATCTGATGCTATTAAATGGAATACTATTAGAATAATTGGACTACTGGTACAAGGCAAAAAAAGAGAAGTCAACAAGGAAATCCTTAGAGGCAAACTTTCCCAGCATAATAAAAGGAAATCAGGCAATCATTCAGGAGGCCAAAAGAACACAAGTCAGATCGAATCCCAAGGAGAAGTCACCAAAACACATAAAACTTAATTTAGCCAACTATGAGGAAAAGGAGAAAATCATAAGACCAGTTAGGGAAATACAAATAGTTAGTTATCAAGGTACCAAATAAGAATAGGTTCAGACCTATCAGCAGACATAATGAAGAAGCGGAGAGAGTAGAGGAACGTATTCCAAAAATTATAGGAAAATAACGCAAATGCAAGAATACTAATTCCAGCCAAATTATCTATTATGATAGATGGAGAAGTAAGAGTCTTCCCAAGAATATGTAAAAATAAACCCAGCCCTACAAAATTCTTTGCCAACCCAGTATGGGCAGAAGATCAACACTCACCGAGCACAAATAAGAGGCCGTCACAAAGAACAATTTCACCCAGAGGAAGACAAAGAGAAAACAGCTCCCAAGATGGCATTAGTTTAAAGGTGAAAAAAAATACAAGAATGAAACACACACACACATACAGCATAAACTGATAAGATAACTAGGTAGGAAAACACCCAACACAAAAGTTACAGGATGACATCACAGAGTTCACAGATGACTGTAATAACATTGAATACCAATGGACTGAATTCAGGTGTTAAAAAGCAGAAGCTAGCAGACTGGCTTAGAAAACATAGCCCATCGAACTACTGCCTACAGGAGACACATCTCGAGCTTACAGACACAAACAAGCTGAGAATTAAAGGCTGGAGAAAAATATACCAAGCAAATGACAATACAAAAATGTAGGGGTAATAATCTTCATCTCTGACAAATTGATCTCAAGGTACAAGCCATAACAAGAGACAAGGAGGGGCACTACATAAGGCTCAAGGAAACAGTAGACCTAGAAGCAGTGAGCATAATAAATATATGCACTCCAAATGAGAGACCCACAAAATTTGTTGATCAAACACTCTAAGAGATGATAAAAGAAATCACAGGCTCAACAGTTAAAGTAGGTGACTTTAATATACCACTCTCTGAAAAAGACAGATCACAGGGAAAGAAACTTAACAAGGAGGCTATAGATATAAATAGCACAATTGGATAACTTGACCTGACAGATTTTTTCAGAACTTTCTACCCAAATGCAAAAAAATTCACATTCTTTTCAAACTCAAAAGGCATATACCCGAAGACAGACCACATGCTGGGACGCAAGTAAAACCTGTGTAAATTCAAGCACATAGAGATTATACAGACTTCTCTCTCCGACCACTGTGCTATAAGCTGGAAATCAACAAAAGGACAATGAAGAAAACAAGGGCAAACAATTGGAGAATGAATAACTCTCTATTTCAAAAGGAGTGGGTATTGACCCACATCAGAGATGAAATCAGGAGGTTTCTAGAAACCAATGAGAATGAAAATACGACATGCCAAAACATTTGGGACCCAGCAAAGGCAATTATCAGAGGAAGGCAGATAGCAAAACATGCACACATGAAAAAGGAAGAGAGAATTGTGATTGATATGCTGGAACAAAACTGACACCAATTAGAGCAGATTCAACAGGACAATCCTATTATTAGCAAAGGGAAAGAAATTATAAAATCCAGGACTGAGATACAGAGGAAGGAAAACAAGAAAACGATGGAAAAAGTAATGCAACTAAAACTTGGTTCTTTGAAAAGATAACAGAATTGATAGACTGCAGTAACCTAACCAAAGAAAGGAAGGAACAAATTTCTATAACAATGATGAGGGATGAAACGGAATATTTCAATGGAACATTCATAGTACTATGTAATTATCTTATGAGATAATTACATAGTACTATGAAGGCCTGTACTCTAATGAATTCAACTAAGAAGACATGGCCAAATACTTGGAAAAATAATCCCTCCCTAGACTACTCCAGATGGACATCAAGAACCTCAACAGACCTATAGGAATAGAAGAAATAGACAAGGTTATCAAGGGATTACCAAGAAAAAAATCTGTGCCAGATGGCGTCACAGGAGAATTCTACCAAGCATTCAAGGGAGAATTGACACCAATCCTACACAAACTATTCCAGAACATAGAAAAAGATGGAAAATTCCCAAACTCTTTCTATGAAGCTAGTATAACGTTGATACCTAAAGCAGGCAAGGAACTCACAAGAATTGAGAACTACAGACCAATATCCGTAATAAACATTGATGCAAAAATCCTTAACAAAATACTGGCTAATTAGAATGCAAAAGCTTATAAAAAAATAATTCACCATGACCAAGTGGGATTTATACCATGGATGCAGGGATGGTTCAACATATGAAAGTACATTAGTATTATTGACAACACTGACATGAAAAATTACAATAACCACATGATAATATTGATAGATGTGGAAAGAGCATTTGACAAAATAGGGAAGAATACAAATACAGAGGGGTCACAAATTGACAAGTGGGATATACTTAAGATAAAATGTGCCCATTGAAAGAATTCACCAAGATTGTAATAAGAGACCCCACCGACTGGGAAAACATCTTTAGCAATGACACATCAGACAAAGGCCTTATTACTATTACTACAATCTATAATAATTTGCTAGCTTACAATAAGATAAAAACTAACTGCCCACTAAGGTGGGAAAAGGACCTGAACAGAAGTTTCTCAGGTGAAGAATTCCAAATGGCCAATAAACATATGAGAAAATGCTCCTGATCATTAGCCATAAGACAAATGCAAATTAAAACAATTATGAGTTACCACTTAGCACCGGCAAAGATAGCCCAATTCAAAAATTCAGAAAGTAACAAGTGTCGGAGGGGCTGTGGTGAGATAGGAACTCTCTCCCACTGCTGGTGGACCTGTAGGTATGTACAGCCATTATGGAAATAGATTTGGAAATATCTGAAAGAGATGAAAATTGAGCTACTATACGGCCCAGTAATCCTACTGGGTATATACCCAGAAGAGGCAAGAAAGAAATCACTGCCAGACTAATGTGTTCCAGTGTTCATCGCTGCACAGTTCACAATCAAAAAGAGTTGGAAACAACCCAAATTTCCATCAACAGACAAATGGATAAAACACACTGTGGTACACACACACAACGGAGTACTATGCACCCCTAAAAATCAGCGATGAATGAATGAAGCACATGGCCACATGAATGAGAAGAACTACAGGAAATCATGCTAAGCAAAGTAAGCCAAGCACAGAAGGACAAGTACAAAATTAGTCCACTGAGGTAAGCTTAAAAAAAATGGGGCATAGAGGAAAAGCTACTATACACATTCATTCCTGGGGTGACGTCCAGGTCCTATGGCAGGGGCCAAACCCAATCTAGGGATACATATGTCAGCCAACTAAAAAGGAGGAGGAAAGAAAGAAAAAAACATGGGTAGGGAGGAAGTAGGGCACTAACCCACCAAACAGGGTGGTATTATTTATATCACCACAGGCGAGGGTGAGAGGGACCAGGCTTTAAACCGATTGCTAAGATGTACGAGGGGGCTAATAGAGAGGTCTGTGGAGTCAGCCCCAATCCCAACTATGTGGATGGCCCTCCCCCACGAGAAGAATGCACCTCAGAGGGCAGCACTGAAGCCATGGCTTGGGGAGAGGGACACATCTGATTAGAGCACACAGGAGAAACGAAGAGGGATGGACAGGGAAGGGAACACATCCTGGCTTACCAAGCCCCAAGGACAATGCACAGAGAGGATCATAGGGATGGCCACACCATGAGACACGACTTCCCTCACTGCACTATAGTGCTACGGGGTCAACACTGGAGACAGTACGGGAATTGTGACCAATCTGACCCCATCTTACTGGGGCAAAACACTAAGGGCATGCAACAGAGCAGCAAGGGGAGCAAAGTGATGAAATCCCTGGGGAATACCAAAAATAGACTTTGGAAACAGAGTGTGGCACCCCATCATTCTTAACTGGGAAACACTTGTAAAGTCCAAGAAACAGACCTTGAACTATTTATAGGCTTTCCATTTTTATTAATTACTTTCATTTTCTTGTTGTTATTTTGCTTTTGTTTTTTAGTTGTTATTGTTTTGTTGGTTGTGACTTCCTTAGTTGTTTTCTTTGGCTTTGTCAGATTTTTGAGCTTATTAATGTTTCTGCATGTATATCTAGATAAAATAGGCCGTGAAACAATTCAGAGATGAAAATAACTGGACCAGTGATTCCTGGGGGATACAGGAGAAGGAGAAGTAGGAGAAAGGAAGGTGGGGGGAAACCAACCAAGGGACAAAGGAACAAGTGAACTAAAATCAATGGGGAAAAAGGCGTAGGATTCCTAGTGTGGCTTAATCAAGGGCAATGTAGCAGTGAGGAATTACTAAACCCAACTGAAGGCTGAACATGATGGTTGGGAAAGAGGAAAGTAAAAGGAAATAGAGGAAAGAACCAGGAGGCAAAGGACATTTAGAGAGGACTAAACACAGGCATGTACATATATATGTAAATATATTTATATATAACAAGAGGGGAATAGATCTATGTACTTACATCTATATGTTAAGAATTAACATTGCAAATGGACATTGGGACCCTACTCCAGTACTCCCTCAACACAAGAACACTTTGTCCCCATAATCCGGTATTCTGTTGTGGTTACTTTCCTGACACAATTGCTAAAGACAAAATGGGTGCATAAGCAAATGCGGTGAAGAAAGCAGATAGTGTCCGGCTATCGAAATATATAGCATCTGGGGTCCTAAAGGCTTGAAGTTAGACAAGGGGCCATCTAGAAGAGAAGCAACAAGTCCACATTGAAAACACGCATCAGCCTGTGCGATCATGAAGTGTCACTGGGACTGGGTAACAGCCAACAGAAGACTCAAAACAAACAAACAAAAATATTGTTGAGAACAAGGGTGGTCGGATAAGAGACCGTAAGCCCATCTGTAGACAATAGTTCAACCTCTAACAGAGGGGTCACAGGGAAGGGATGAGTCAATCAGGGTACAGTAAAGCACCGATGAAACACACGATACTCTTCTGGTTCCTTGAGGCTTCTTCACCCCCTACTATCATGACCCCAGGACTTCCTTTCACTGTGGGATAGACTAAAGCATGTGCACAGGTACAGATAAGATGTAAGAGTTTATGACACACAGTATACAAGAACAGGAATCGAAGTAGCAGTACCAAGAGGGCAGTGGGCAGGTGGGGATAGGAGGTGAGGAAGGGGGAGATCCCGATGATCGACACATAATGGCACCACCCCACCCCCGGAGGGGGGGGACAAACAAGAGAAACCATGGGGGGAGAGAAACAACAGCCAGTGTAAGGTATGAAAATAATAAAAATTTATAATTTATCAACAGGCCATGAAGGGGACTGGGGAAGAGCTGACACCAAGGGCTCAACAGAAAGTAAATGTCTAGAAAATAATTATGGCAATATATTTACAAATGTGCTCATTACAATTTATGTATAGATTGTTATAAGAGCTGTAAGAGCCCTCAATAAAATGTTTTTTAAAAGTTCAGATAAATATGTTATTTCTACAGAAAAATCTCTATTTAATAAAAACAAAACAATAAATTAGAAAAAAAGAAATATATGTGCCTACTCTGAAATGTAGATGCTCTCTTCTCTTTGTCTATAAGATTTCAATTTGCAATTGGTTTAAGTATCACCATATCATTTTCCATAATGGTTGTATGTATTCATAAGTCCACCAACAGTGTATACCAGATCCATTCTCTCCATAAAATCTTCATCAGTTGTTGTTTTCTGGGTTTTTGTTGGTTGGTTGTTTGGTTTTGAATTGGGCCAGCATTATGTTTGCAAGTTGGTATTTCGTTATAGTTTTAATTGGCATTTCCCGGCTGGCTAGTAAGCATGAGCATTCTTTCATTGGTTTATTAGCCATTTGTACTTCACTTTTGGTGAACCATGTGTTCATATCTTTTTCTCACTTTGTAATTGATTCATTTATTTTCTTATTTGCCAGAAGAAATCAGCTCCTAGCACAATCACTACGGGTTCGGTAGGCGCAATTGTACAGCGATAATAAGTAAATATTATAGTAAAGTTATAGAGAGCATGAGAGATAAAAGAGATATATAGAAATAAATGGAGTCAGATACATCTAATGGTAGCATTGCTCAACTCAGCCCCACTTGGTAGTCCACGTGGAGGGAGAGCGAACTTTAATGCTCCCCAAGCTTTTATACTCTGGGGATGTTGGGGACGTGCAAGCCCCCACATTACAGGTAAAGACATACGTCACAGGAAAGAGTTGTGCTACAGGTATTATAGTGATGGGAGGGGGTGATCTAGGGATATACACGTTATAGGAGGAGGAATTGGGGGTGTACATGTGGCAAGATGAGGGGATCCTAGATTTCTGGTGGCAGCTTAACTTGACTTTGGGTCTCCATAGGAACCATTATCAGTAGGGTGTGAACTCCGCCCACAGGAACCAAACTAATGGCCTTAAGCTCCAGAGAGAAGTAACCCATTGTCTCTAGCAGAAGGAAGTAGGGCTCGTGTAGCCTGGCAATGGATTGCCTTCAGGGGGGGAAGTGCCTGCGCATCTGACCTCCCCCCACAAGTCCCCCTTTTGTTTTATATATATAATTCAAAAGAGCCATTGTGGCTACATGGTTATTTTCTATACATTGAAAGCTGCCAATGCAAAACTTCATGATCCAATTAATATAGCCAAAAAGACAGGCTTATAGAAAACATTTTGAATCCAGGTGCTGGGGCTAAAGTCCCCACATGCCTATCTCTTATTGGAGGAAGGTATGAGATTGGATACTGCAGTGGGGAGAAATAAAGCCAAATAAGAATGTTCGCCTCTATAGTTAAAGCTACCGGCCACCCAGCAACCAGCTATGTGCTTGTAAGAGACAACCTCAGAATCGGCACCATATAGGAGGGTGAAGTAAGGAACAATATCATGAGAATGTGATTAGGACTCACCTATAACTCACAAGGGTGGAGGTCCCCCTCCACCACTAGAAACCTAGCCTCCCAGGCTCCTTTGCGAGAAAATGAAGGATTCGTCCTTAAACACTCTCTTCCCGTTCTCTGCTCCTCACATTATTTGCCTTATGCGCAAGCTTCAAAAGTGCCATAGAGGCTGTATAATTCTCCTTCACATGCCTTAGCTTTCTATAGAAGCAACACGTGATAGCCAGGACAAAAATTGTGATTATGAGCAGCACTGATTGGCTAGAACCCAGGCTATGAGAAATACTTTGAACCCAAGCACCAGGATCTAATCCTTCCATGCCATCCACCAATTCCTTAATTATATCAGAGCCAGGAGATGCCTCAAGCCTGTCTTTGAATGTATAGAAAATATCCTTTTTAAGCTGATCAACATCTAATGAAAAGTTTCCCTTAAACCCTTGCAAATGTTTCTTAATCAAATCTGACGAGCGCACCATAAAACTTCCTTGCAAGACGTTGAACTATCTTGTAAGATGTTGAGCCATATCAAAGAAACAAACACAAGAAACTCCACTTTAAAGAAAAAAATAAAATGTAATATTGGGGCCCAGATCAACACTTGCATCAAAGAAGCCACCACAAAAATGTGAGACCCCTGATAAGATTGAGCTGAGACTTGACCAACGCCCAAAAGCTAGCCGAGTCACATAAAGCATAGAAAGAACCAATAAGACCAGGCTGAGACCTGACCGAAGCCCAAAAACTAGTCAAGCCACCTAAAGGGTGGAGAGATATGATAAGACATGACTGGGACAATGAAGATGTCAAAGAGCTAGCCAAAATGTCAATTTAAACCCGGGTAGAGACACTGGCTTTTAGAGAGCTAGGGACCAAGGAAACATCATCTCCTGCTCTCTCCAACTCTATCCAGCGTGAGTACACTGATGAGGCAATGCTTATTGGGACTATGGTGCTATTATGAAATGTGTGAGGAGTGTTGTTATTCTGCCTTTATGCTCATAGTTGTTATTCTGCCCTTGTGCTTATAGTTGTTTGCCCTTAATAGTTTGAGTGATATTTTAGATTGTTTGATATGTGTTTGCAGTGAATAAACCGAGCATTCGAAAATGTCTAAGAGCGTTAAGTAATTATTGATCATGCCGCTCATGATATATTGGCGTTAAGTCGGCACTTTTGCCTTAAAATCTGGACCTAGTGATCAAGCCTCTCCGGACCGAGACTCACGGGACGTGACCCACCGAGGACAGGGGTCTCTGAGTCTGAGAGGTCGCTGGTGGTTACACTCCATCCATAAGACGACTGATCCCAGTGGCACCCAGCCCGTGGAGCAATACCCAGGCTGAGCAGTAGTCACCCCAGGTACAGAGGACCAGCAAACTCATACGGGAATCTAGTAAGCCGCTAGGGAGCATGGTACCATAGTCACCATAACCTAAGAGGAGCTGGAATTAACTGCCTCTCCCCGTAAGGGGTGCGAAGATGAGAGCAGTTTCTCGTGCCTGTGTGTGTAGACCCCGTCAATGAGGTATAAAATAGAAACAAAAATTCATTACTACCAGCAGATGATCAGGCTAACACCACCAAACAATCT
>NW_022103942.1:10841336-10843433 GCF_000313985.2 Echinops telfairi
AACAGAAGTGTCAGAATATACCAGACAAGATTATGTCAATATGAGACAGGACTTAGCCCAGAAAGGAAAAACAGACATTGACTGGCTAGTTACTCTTTGGCACAAGGGAGCTAGCACAATACAACTTGCTGGGAGAGAGTTATTGAATATTATTTCCATTTGTGAGAATCAAGAGGTACAAGACACTTTGAGGAGTTATTGTGAAAGTAACCTGCAGGAAGTAGGTTCCCTATGGTCCTGGGTGAGCCTGGCCTACCGCACGGTAGAGGAGCCATACATAGATGTGTCACGGTATACCGAGAAATTAAGGTGGCATACACCCAAAGAAGGGACACAGGTATTGAGGAAATTAGCCCTGCTTAAAATGATGTATGATGATACTATACAGACTCCCACAGCGACCCCTGCTGACGAAGGCATAAAACGAGGCTTCCTCACAGGTGCACCTGAGAACTTAAAATTAATATATGCTTCTGCCTTCCAAGGATGCAGAACAGTGGGAGAAATGATGAGAGTGAAGCAGCTACAAAAAGACCTAGGTCTAGGACAGCCAAAACTGTCATTTTGGGCACAAAAATCAAACCCATCGTTGGGAAATTATAGAGGTAGTGGACAACCTCAGAAAACCCCACAATTTCAGCCCAGATACAACACAAAGCCACCACGTAGACCACCCAATATTAATAATGGACCAGGGAACTACAATAATTTCAGGAAGCCTCCACCTCCAAAAAACGGGGGAGGCCCCAGGGGAAACCCTGGGGAAACAAGGGGCCAGGGGATGGATGGACTCAAGGGTTCCAAACTGGCCAATCAGCACCCTGGAGATCCAGAAACCCAAACTATCAGGGCAACAGATTAAACCAACAGCCAAGGAGATAGAGTGGGCTTTATGGGATAGCAAAATCTGCTCTAGGAATAAACCCTGTATAAATTGGGTATTTCCAGATAATAGACCATACATAAACTTAAATTACATAATAGGGGGAAAGGAATATTTGGATAAATTTCTTATTGACACAGGCTCTCAAATGAGTACCATAAATAGGAGAATCAACGGAAAAGAACAGACATCAGAGGTATTACAGGAAGTGTCATAACTTGTTATATAACAGACATTATCTGGAAAATATATAACAAAAACATTAAAGGACAAATAGCTGGGGGTATAGGGTTACCAAATATTGTAGGAATGGATATTATACCTAAAATATTTCCTGAATGGTTAAAAATAAAAGAATTAAACAAGTTACAATTATGTTTAATGAAGCCAAAACCAGCCCTGTTATAATTCCCAAACCTCAAGGCTTAGTCTGGGTTAAACAATACCCATTAAAGTGGGGGCCACAGTGAGATCACACAGAAAATCAAAGAACTAGAAAGAGAAGGAATAATACAACAACATACTACATTTAAATATAATTCTCCAGTTTGGCCAGTTAAGAAACCAAATGGACAGTATAGACTAACTACAGATTACAGGCAATTAAATGAGAAATCACCCAAAATTATAAGCAATCTGCCTGATTCACTGGAAATTATACATTTGCTATCAGCTGAAAAAAATAAATATTATGAAGCTATAGATATGTCTGATATGTTCTTTGCCATACCACTGCCAGATGAATGCCAGGAATATACTTTGTTTACTTGGAATGGTAAACAATACAAGTTTTTAAGACTCCCACAGGGTCATATCAACAGCTCTGCTATAGCTCACACCACGCTAGCCTCCCACATACCAAAACTAAAAAATGATTCAAAAATATATCACTACATAGATGACATATTATTAACCAATGAACATCTAGATGACCTAAAGGAAGACCTCACACAATTAGCTAGCACCCTTAGAGATCAAGGATGGACAATGAATGAAGACAAAATACCAAAACCAGATACCAGTGTAAAGTTTTTAGGTATAGAGTGGCGCAGTACAGGACACAAAGTACCTGACAAAATTCTAGAAAAAATGGATACTATACCTGAGCCAAAGAACAAAAAGGATGCACAAAACCTGATAGGAATATTTGGATATTGGAAAACACATATTCCCTTTTTACAATGGCTATTGAGACCAATGTATAAAGTCACAAG
>NW_022103942.1:10844745-10846674 GCF_000313985.2 Echinops telfairi
CAAAATTCACTAGAAAAAGAGAGGGCCATATAAAAGAGGAGACCAGATTTAATCAAAGCATACAGATAGATTACATTGGGCCACTTGCATTTTTAGAGAATCACTACATTTGTGTAATCATAGATAAGTTTACATCTTTGGTGATGTTGAACCCAGGGAAACACCCTGATGCACACATGACAAAGAGATCATTAGTTCGTTGGTGTGCTGCTTATGGACCACCAGTAAGTGTACAATCTGACCAAGGCTCCCATTTTAAAAATAAAATAATAAGAGAGTGGACAATGAACTGGGATATACAATGGATTTATCACTTGACCTATAATCCTCAAGCAGCAGGCCTTGTAGAAAGGATTAATGGATTGATAAAAGAAAAATTGAAAATTCAGAAAATAAAAAATAAGGGACACCTCTGTGATCTCGTGGCCAGAAGCATTAACGCTTCCCCCAGAACTAATAGGCCTTCACTCCTAGATGAAATGTTCACTAAACCACAGGATATTTCGCTATCATTTACAGAAATCAATCATAAAATTATACCCTACAAGATCTGGATATTAAATAGGAATAATAGCAGTGTCATAAAGGGTGATATTGTAGCCCAAAATGATAATGACACAATACATCTCCAAGTGATAAAAGAAACCTAAATTTAAATTTATGGAAGCAGGTCTCCCCTAGAGAATAATAAACCTTTCCTCTCTTGCAGGTACCTCCACAGAGGGCTTGACGACATATTACTCGTACTTATTCCCATTGTAATACTGGTGGCCTTTGGTTTGGCCTACTGGGAATTTTGGCTCTCAGCCTGTGTAGCACTCATAGTCCCGTTAATTTACTATGTGCTTGCCAAGGTGTGTCATCCTCACCCTGAGGATCCTACTTGCACTCCTTTTGGTCTTGCCGATCACCGGGCACTATACAATGTGCCACAGCCGGCAGTGCCAGAACACAGCCACGTCTGACTGCCGCCCTATTACCAATTATACCATTTGCATCATAGATAACTGGCTGGAATCTTCTAGTTAAAACCTTTGCTTGATGTCCGATCCTGGATTCATGTCGGCCACCACTTTGAGATCCAAGACCCCCCAGAGACCAACATCAACCTGGAAAGCTGCGAAACTCACCTTCTCCGGGAGTTGGACCAGTCGCTACACCATATACAGCTTCTTGCCACAATATCTACTAGTAGCTTTTTAAATATTTATCTGGAATATCTTCTTTGCCACGTGGCTGACCAGATAAAATTCAACAGAACTTTAAGATAAATCCCATCTTCTCATGTGCTTACCTGGCACGCTTACCTTGCTAGACCTCTAATTCTACACCTCCAGGGAATTAAACAACTAACTTGTGAGCAAACCCAATTTCACCCTTCTACATATGAACATGATGAAGGCCCTTCCACATCTTCTGAGGCTGCTGTACTGGACATTGATGACCTCATACATCCCATTGATGTTGATGAACTCTTATGCTCCATCGACCTCGATGATCTTTTGCGCTGCTTCGAATCCGGAGACGACTACTCAGACTCAGACTCAGAAGACCCCAGCCCCAAGAGACAATGTATATAAAACATATATGGGGATGAGAACATCACCCGAGGCCTCTGAAGATCCCAGCAAGATGAAGGTAACAGATGATGATGTTTTATCTAAAACTTTAACTATTATGGATATTGACTGAGATAATAAGGACATTGATCCTCAGCAGTTATGTACATGGTCACTTAAGAAAGAATCGTGCAACCATGTACTGTGGAGATATAAACTATATAGGTATTATAATGTCCCAATTTATAAAAATACCTCCACACTGGACTGCCAAATGGACCTAAATAAATGTAATTTACCACATTCTTGCAACATGAACTTAATGTTCAGAAACTTTACCAAGAAGCGCCCAGCTTATGTGTCCCATACC
>NW_022103942.1:10848480-10874024 GCF_000313985.2 Echinops telfairi
ATTTAGCATGGAATGCTGCCCAAGAGTCAGAAATCCAAGACATAAAAATTAAGCTGACTAGTCTGGAACACATTAAAGGTGAAATGTTAAATTTACAAAGACTATTCATGATTTGTCTGGATTACTAACATCCTCCCTTGAAAAAGCCAAGATGGCTATTGCAAATCTTCAACGAGAAATCAGTTACATTCAACATTCCCTTAAAAGACAAGGTGAGGTCAATGAAATATTGTCCACCGCCATCAAAACCCTTAAAATGGAATCCAGGTGTGAATACCTGCAGCAACAATTGACTACTTCCTGGAACGATATTAGGAACTTAATTACTTTTAAAACCAGATTCTCTACTAAAGGCAATATGAGGGTGAAGTTGGACATCACACAACCCAGCGAATGTGACTCAGTGCACACCTGCATGATCACTGTGCTTGCACTCACCAGTAGACAACCTATATTGGGTTACGAGGCTAAGCCCATACCCCACAAAGTTGGGAATGACTGGTTCTCATATAAAGATACTAAACTATATGTGGGTGGACTTATTATAGACAAGGGACAATTTCATATTTTGGATGAGGAAACATTAATCACACACCAAGACATACAACATTCTTTGGAATGACGTCAGCCTATAGAACTAATAAACCACGGGGAGTCCAAAATCTAGGACATTTCCAATGGCTCTGTTGTAATACTAAGCTCATGTACTATGATCATATTGTGAGAAAAAACATACTACTATATTGCACAGATAATTGGCTATTGTTGAATAATGTCATTAACATTACAAGGGACAATATTTCTATTCTCACATGGATACCAAATGTCTTATCAGAACACATCATTCTAAATATTAATGATACACATATTAAAAACATCATAATCCCACATGCCCTAGAAGCTGATCAGGAATTAGCCCTAAATCATTTACAAAACAAAATTGATCATTTAGTTAAACATATGGCCAAAGATCTCAAAAAGGCTAAAATCCTTAATCATATTTTGGGTACTAAATACTTTCTAGATGTCACTCCACAACTCTCTGACTGAGACTGGACAACTGCCTGGAAAAAATTGTTCTTCCCCCATAAATATACCTGTAAGGGTAATGTTGGCAGCTTGCTTAAATCTCTGTTAATTCAAAGTAAACCTAGTTTTTGGAAATTTTTCTCTAACCTTGGTCATTGGATGTTCACCTCTCTACTTCACATACTTGTTACTATATGTTTTATCATTCTACTCGTATTCTTGTGTAAACAATTATTGTTAAGATGTTTTGGTTCCCGGAAGCGTTCTTGAGCCGTTGCACTCCCTGGAACCAGGGGGTGGATATGATGAGAGCACCATAAAACTTCCTTGCAAGACGTTGAACTCTCTTGTAAGATGTCGAACTACCTTACAAGACGTTGAACTACCTTGCAAGACGTTGAACTACCTTACAAGACATTGAACTACCTTGCAAGACGTTGAGCCACATCAAAGAAACAAACACAAGAAACTCCACTTTAAAGAAAAAATAAAATGTTATATTGGGGCCCAGATCAACACTTACATCAAAGAAGCCACCACAAAAATGTGAGACACCTGATAAGACTGAGCTGAGACCTGACCAACGCCCAAAAGCTAGCTGAGTCACCTAAAGCGTGGAAAGACCTGATAAGATTTGACTGGGACAGTGAATATGTCAAAGAGCTAGCCAAAATGTCAATTTAAACCTGGGTAGAGACACTGACTTTTAGAGAGCTAGGAACCAAGGAGACATCATCTCCTGCTCTTTCCAACTCTACCCGGGGTGAGTACACCAATGAGGCAATGCTGATTGGGACTATGGTGCTAGTATGAAATGTGTGAGGAGTGTTGTTATTCTGCCTTTATGCTCATAGTTGTTATTCTGCCCTTGTGCTTATCGTTGTTTGCCCTTAATAGTTTGAGTCATATTTTAGATTGTTTGATGTGTGTTTGCAGTGAATAAACCGAGCATTAGAAAATGTCTAAGAGCGTTAAGTAATTATCGATCGCGCCGCTCATAACAAAATCCCAATCATGCAATGTCTTATTATAAGGATAAGGGGTAATACAAAAGTCAGTAACATTCCAATCACATTTTAGCATTAATTGATGCTGTAAGTCCGTAATTTGATCTCCCAGCCACGGGACAGTTTGTTGCACCTCTGCCACTTTTCCCCCCAGTTCATCGTCCACCTTTGCTTGAGTGGCCCAGAGCTGATGCGAGTCCATTTGCCACTTTTGCACGAAATGTTCAGTTTTGATGGACTCTTGTAGTGCTCCCCCAGCGACGGCAGCAGTGGTGGCAATGACTATGAGTCCAATTATAGCTGCAATTAACATTCCCGCGAATCGGCGAGGTCTTTTCAGCATCTCAGACATCACTTGTATCAGGAAGGACGATTCAGGACTGCTTTCCCATCTGCGCTTCATCTCCACCGAAATCCACACCCCCATCCTGCTTTTTAGGATGAGGATGCTATCTTTTAAAAGGTTTTTAAGCAGAGCATGGTTAATGCACGTGAACAATTTGCAATTATGGCAGGTGGCACTGTGAGCAGTTTCATTTATGATGATGTTTCCTACAGCAAGCACATAAGGTAGCTTTACACACGAGGCTATGTATCGAGTCTCATTTTTGTGAAATGTATAAGTATATCCAGACCAACTGGTGCCAGTAAAGCTTCCTGTGTAGCCTGTTAATGGCTTAGTGGCAAGTGGTAGTTTCCACAGGTCCCACTGTTCAGGTCCTGTCACAGGTTTCAGCAACCTCGGGCGGGGAGGTGCAAGGCCCCCTTCGTGCCAGGCCATCAGCTCTGACCTGGTAGTGGCAATGCCATCAGAGGTCTTTTGCCACGCACAATTACTTATATAATCACACGAGGTGATATTTGACTCCTTTGAGCAATTAGTTAGAAACTTGCCTTGGGGGCCCCAATCAAAAATAGTTACAGTGTCATTTCTTAGCACTTTTCCATGTGGCCCCTGACATTTGAGCCATTTGAGTTTGTCAGCAACGACATGCGGGTAACTCACAACTTTACAGGTTTCCAGGTCTCCCCTCCCATCCACAGTAGTGGAGTTTTCATATTCTGCAAATGCTTCACCCATTATCATGTAAACACCATAGCTGGTTTCATTAAAGGCCAGCCAGTTGTTCCATGTCTGAGAGTTAACAGTTAAACAGCTAGGGCTAGAGCCCACACACAAAGGCAGAGTCTCAAAACCCAAAGTGAAATTAAAATTCCTGCCTTCTTCATCGGGGTGTCTGGCTACTCCATTTCCCCAATGGAGGAATGTAATGTAAATGTCCATAAGGAGTCATTTACAAATATGACGGGGCCAGTCTGGGTTCACTCTACGATCTCTAGTAGAGGGGTATGGGGGACATAAGCCCAATAAGAGTGGTTAGCGCTTACTTTGGTGGCGACAGATATGATAGCAATGCCTGCGCTTGGTGTTTCATCAGTTTCACCTGTCCCCAGCTGGGGGGCATGGTTGGCATGCTCTCGGGGCTTTTCTCTTTGAGGCGGGGCTTCTTCCTAATGGACAGGGCCTCTATTCCCTTGACTAGGACTGAGTCAGGGTCAGAGTGGCGAGGTGGGCCTTTCCTTTTCCTTGTCCCTCTCAATCTGTGGCCAGATTATTCTAAGGGGGAATCCATCTATTTTCTCCGCCATCTGAAAGAATATAAGCATAGCCTCTACCCCTAGTCACCAGCAAGCCTGGTTTCCACACTCTGTCGTCGTTCGTTCTTCCACCAGATTTTCTCCGGATCGGCTTTTGCTGTGGGGGTAGAAAAGTGTTTCTCCACCCTAGTTGTATTAGAATCCTTTGGGAGTGAAAAGAAACTTAAAGCTAATAGGGCCAAATGGAGTTTATTGTGTGCTGTCTCACCTTTCGTTTCCCCCTTCTGTTTAGACAATTGAATTTTTAGTGGGCCTTGTGCCCATTCAAAGAGGGCTTGGCCTTGGGGGTTGTAAGGGATGCCTGTTATGTGATGAATATTCCAGTCTTGGCAAAAATTGTGAAATCTCTTGCTAGTGTAAGCAGGACCATTGTCTGTCTTTAAGTGTGTAGGAGTGCCCATCACAGCGAAACAGGCTAGCAAGTGACTGATGACATATTTTGTGGACTCGCCAGCCATGGCTGATGCCCATTAAAATCCTGAGAAGGTGTCTATAGTAACATGTACAGCTCCTAGACTTCCAAATGAATGTATGTGAGTGACGTCCATTTGCCAGATAGCGTTAGACTGGTCACCACGTGGGTTGACTCCATCAGGTCCTTCTCTGAGTGAGGCGTGCTGGCAGTGAGGGCATTCTCCGACAATCTGCCTGGCCTGTGCCCATGTCAGGTGATATCTATCCCTAAGGCTGGCAGCGTTACTGTGTAACCTTTTATGTTCTGCCTGTGGAAGCTCTACGGTAGTGGATGCTTTTTGTGTTAGCTTGTCTGCATTGGCATTTCCCAGAGAAATTGGTCCCAGTAACTGTGTGTGTGCTCTCGTGTGCCCTATGAAGAAGGGATGAGAGCGTGTTCTTATCTGGTTCTGTAAAGTGAGGAATAATCTGCCGATGTCAGAGTGTGGATCTACCTTCAACTTCGCTGTCTCTATAAAGGAACAGACTTGCACTGTGTAAGCAGAGTCACTGATTATGTTGATAGGCTGCTTTACATCCTTAAGCAATAAAATGATGGCAAGTATCTCTGTTTTCTGAGCAGAGGTGTAACAAGTTTGAAAAGAATTAGAGGAGGGACCCCAGTAGCCTGCCATGCCATTACTGGAACCATCTGTGAAGTAAGAGGGGGCTCCTTTAATTGGCTTTTGTGAGAACACTCTGCTGAGAGTCCACGGGGTCTGCTTTAGGAAGCTCCAAAGCTTCCCTGGAGGATAGTGACAATCTAACTTTCCACAAAACTCGGCTAGAGCTATTTGAAAATCCGCGGCAAGTTCTAAAAGATTCTTCACCTGAGCGGGAGTGTAGGGCGATTTATAACAGCTGGATCAAACCCACACAGCTGCCGGCAGCAGAGCCTGCCTTTGGATATTAGCTGGGCTACTTGCTTCCAATAAGGCCAGATGACCTTAGGACCTGTGTTCCCTAAATGTATCCACTCGAGAGGCTTGTCCTCTTGGGTCAAAGTAGCAGTGGGAGTTACAGGCGTGTGAAAAATAATCAGGTGTATATCCTCCCCTAGCTGAGCCTCTCCTCCACAAACTGCAACTCCAGGGGAGCCTCAGAGGTGAGCTCTCTGGGACTATTCAGCTGACAATCTCCCTTTAATATGTTAAATAGGTGTTTAAGTTCCTCTGTGGGGATTCCCAGGTAGGGCCTTACCCAGTTTATCTCTCCTAAAAGCTTTTGGAAATCATTTAATGTTCTAAGATGGTCTTTCACTGTCCCTAAATAGGCGTGAGAACTGGTAGTTTGAATCTTATCAGGAGCAATTACTAATACCGTCTGAGAGACTGCTTCACTGACGCGCATATAAGTCTGCTGCAAAGTGTCACCATAAGGTGCAGCTATTAAAATATCATCCATATAGTGTATTATATACGCCTCAGAGAATAGTCTTCTGACCAGCTCTAACACCTTCCCTATGAAGAACTGACACACAGTCGCACTATTCACCATGCCTTGAGCTAGAGTTTTAAGGTGGTATCTCTTATTTGGAGCTTTATGGTTTAATTCAGGTACAGTGAAAGCAAACCTTTCATAGTCAGTAGGATCTAAATGAATAGTGTAAAAACAATCTTCCAGGTCTATCACAATCATATCCCAGTTTTTTTGAATCATGCTAGGTGAAGGGAGACCTGGCTGTAGAGTCCCCATAGGCTGTATAATAGAATTAATAGCCCTTAGGTCTATGAGCATCCTCCATCTGCCTGATTTCTTTCTAATTACAAAAACAGGGGAGTTCCATGGGCTAAGAGTCTCTGCTATATGACCCTCTTTCAGCTGTTCTTGTACAAGATCCTGCAGAGCCTGCAGTTTTTCATTATTAAGGGACTACTTCTCTACCCATATAGGGTCATCAGATTTCCAAGTCAGCTTGATGGGTGCAGGCTTTACGACAACAGCCCCGACTAAAAATTTGAATATCCTAGGCCATGGCGGTCGTTTTTTGGGAGTAACCTCAATAGGCCATGCATTTCCCTGCTCCTCCTTCCCTAGTCCATTTCCTTTGTAGCCCATATTCCTCGTGGAGGGATATATAGCCTAGCTCCCCCACTGCTGTAATAGATCTCTTCCCCATAGATTAGTAGGAGTGAGAGTTACCACAGGTTTCATGAGTCCTGATTGTCCTTCCGGGCCTGTGCATTGCAAGATTTTTCTGCTCTGTCATGCCTTCTCCTGATTTATTTCTCCTATTCCTCCCATGGTAAAGTCTGGCCACTGTGGATAGCTTATGGCAGAGACATCAGCCCCTGAATCCAAGAGTCCTGAGAATTTCTTTCCCTCAATAGTTAGCTCCATGAATGGACGCTCCTGCTTATCTAGAATAGCACTCCAAAATGCCTCCTGACTCCTGGAGCCGCCTGCCTCTCCTTCAATAGTATTGTTTTTATTTCTAGGAGCATAAGGGAGTAGCCATAGTTGCCCCAATCTATCTCCTTTTCTTATAGCCCAGGGCACGCTGGATCTAACCCTCACCTTAATTTCTCCACCATAGTCAAGATCAATCACATCTGTGATAGTTTGTATACTGAGCGCATTTAAATCAGATTTCCCTAACAAAAGCCCAATAGTGCCCTCAGGTAAAGGGCCTCTAACTCCTGTCTTAACTGCAGTAGGCTCACCATTTGGTAGAAGCTGGATGTTTTCCTGAATAGTTAAATTTAGTGAAGAGTTCTCTTTACTAGAGGAGAGCCAAATATCTGATAGGCATTGGAAGGAGTGGACATCAGACTGAGTATCGGTAGCATTTCCAATGGAGTCCTGCATCTGAGGACCATCTCCTGCGCTCCGTTCAGAGGGGCTTGGAGCTCACCCCGCTACATGTTTTTTGGCTGGGCGTTACTTCCTTGTACATATCTCCTACTGCTAATCTTTGCATGACAATTCTTTGCCCAGTGCCTGCCTCTGTTGCAGCAGGGGGAAAAGTCCGGGTTCCTTGGAGCCCGTCTGGGACCCTTTCCTTGGTTCCCTTTCTTTGTGAATTGCCCTGTTCTTTTTCAATATCTGCTTGCAGTCTCTCCGCATGCAAAGCATCTCCCTTTAGGTTTGGTGTAACTTGCCAAAGCAGCAGCCATGAGGTTGGCTTTATACTCATCTGTCCCTACATCCCTGCATAGCCTGATATAATCTAACAGCGTGCTCTGTTCCTTGAAAGGGCGTATGGTAGCTTGACAAGATGTATTTGAGTTCTCAAATGTTAATGTAAGAATAAGATTATCCGCTGCCGCTTTGTCTGCTACGCTCTTGTGGACAGCATCCTACAACCCGGATATAAAATCTATATAAGGCTCATCATTCCTTTGCTTCACTGTCATGTAACTTGGCCGTCTGCTTCCTGATGGTATTAATTTCTCCCAGTCCTTTAGACAAATTTCCTTAACTTGTGCAAAAGTCTGTTCATCAAAGTTTAACTGTGCCTCAATTGTGATATTTCTCATCTCCTAGCAGCTGATGAACCCCTATATCTATGCCCTCTTCTGCATTTTTTCGTGCCCTAGCTAGAGCTGCCTCGTACCATAGTATCTGGAATTGCAAAGATTCTGAAGGGGAAAAGCACACTCGTTAAAACTTTCCAGTCTTCTGGGATCCAATAATCCATATCTGCCATATTCTTGACCATGCCAATTACAAATGGTGAATCTGGACCATAACTAGCTACTGCTTGTTTAAGGTCTTTCAGCAGCTTAAAGGGAAAGGCAGTATAACGCCGTTCTTGATTTCCTTCAGGATGCTGGTCGTCAGGCTCCCTGTCTATAATTCTAACGGGATAAGCCATTCTGAATTCTAAATATGCTTCTTGAGCTATACTCTTCTCCATCCTTGACATCAAAGGTGCCCTTTTGTTCCCTAACTCTTTGCTTCTCACTTTCTTAGCCTCTCTTTCTGGTTTAAAGCTCCCTATTTGCATTTCTTTGGACTTAACCTTTTCTCCTCCAGCACTGGCTTGCTTGATAGTATTGTGATTCCCCACGCTATATACTTGTGGGGCAGATGGTTCCACTCTGCTATCTCCTGATTCAAACTTCGCCTTCTCAACTACACCTAAAATGTTCTCATCTGCCTGAAGCCTGTTCTGATTGCTTCTTGTCTGATTTAAATCTGAGTAGCTTAGAAGTTTCGCTCTGCTCTGCTGGTCTTGCTCCTTAGCTCTCTCACCCTGCAGCGACTCCAACACTGCCTTAATCTGTACCCACAGCTCCCAGACCTCCATGGGTATGCTCTGTCCTTCCCTGTGAGCTTTTCTTAAGTTAATGACTACCTTATCCCAGATCTCTATATCAAAGATTCCTGACTCTGGAAAAGGATAAAATTTCTTTATCACTTGAAGAAACACTTTCATTCTTTTATTCATCACCACTACATTCTGTTTATTCAAGAGGTGGCAAAGAGTGATAACGTACTCCGTATTTTTACTCTTTACCTGACCCATATCTCATTCGGACTAAAAATTCACACTTAAAAATTAAATGCAAAAAAACTTTTCCTGATTCACCCTCACAGTCCGATGAGGCCGTACAATTGTTACACAGGATATAACTCAGAAGAGTTCTTTTCCTACAACGTCCACGTAATGGGCGCCATATGGCAGAAGAAACCAGCTCCCAGCACAATCACTACGAGTTTGGTAGGTGCAATTGTACAGCGATAATAAGTAAATATTATAGTAAAGTTATAGATAGCATGAGAGATAAAAGAGATATATAGAAATAAATGGAGTCAAACACATCTCATTATAGCATTGCTCAACTCAGCCCCGCTTGGTAGTCCACGTGGAGGGAGAGCGAACTTTAATGCTCCTCAAGCTTTTATACTCTCTGGGGACGTTGGGGACATACACACTATAGGAGGAGGAGGAATTGGGGGTGTACATGCGGCAAGATGGGCGGATCCTAGATTTCTGGTGGCAGCTTAACTTGACTTTGGGTCTCCATAGGAACCATTATCAGTAGGGTGTGAACTCCGCCCACAGGAACCAAACTAATGGCCTTTAGCTCCAGAGAGAGGTAACCCATTGTCTCTAGCAGCAGGAAGTAGGGCTAGTGCAGCCTGGCAATGGATCGCGCTCAGCGGGGGTAGTGCCTGAGCATCTGACCTCCCCCCACATTTATTCAGCTGTTGTAGAGTTCTGGATATTTTGGTAATGAGATCCTGTCTGATGTGTCATTGGTAAAAAAATTTTCCCAATCTTTGGGCGCTCGGTTCACACTTTTGATGAAGTCTTTGATGTGCATAAGTTATGTAATTATAGTATGCCCCTAGGCATCTATTTTGCCTTCCACTGTGTACGACCTTTATTATTCTTGGTGATCTATGTATGCCCTGCAAGGACTTTTAGATTTGTTCCAGTTTTCTCATTGATGATCCTGATAGTTCTGGGATCTACATTTAGGTCTTTAATCCATCTTGAGTTCATTTTGTGTCTTCATTTTTGTTTTTGCATGGGGACAGACATATCTCTTGTTTCATTCTTCTGCATATGGAAACACAGTTTGTTCTATACCCTTTGTTGAAGAGGCTGTTTTTGTCCCATTGAATATCTCTGACATTTGTCAAAGATTAGTTGCATGTAATCTGATGCATTTATGCCTGGGTTTTCTGTTCTGATCCATTTGTTTATATAGTTATCTGTGTACCAGGCTGTTTTGACTGCTATAGTAGGTTTTTAGTTCAAGGTGTGGAAGACTTCCTACTTTGTTCGTCTTTTTAAGACGTTTTTTAGCTCATTCTAGGTATTTGGCCTACCACTATGAAATTGGTAATTCGTTTTTCTATTTCTTTAAAGAAAGTACCTGGGATTTGGATTGTATTTGTATTTTTTCCTGTAAATTGATGTATTCCCTTGCTTGCTTGCTTGCTTGCTTTTTTTTAAATTGCCTGACATTGTTTTAATGAGGTTATAAAATACAATAACTTTTTGACAACCTATCTTTTAACACAAATTATTTGCTTTTATTTACACATGCTGTGTAAGATGTACCTTCTTTTGCAAAACCAATAAACACAAGGTCAAATTGTAAACAAACGATTTAGCCAAGATATTTGAAACGAAAAACACCTCTCATTTTTTCTCATCTTTTAAAAAAATCAGTATTCATTCCCTTCCATTTCAAATTATATATTTGAAGGTATGGTTCAACTGTAATATAAGACTGAGACTATTTTATAACTGTTTTTAAATAACTTGATAGTTCTTCCAATGTTATCACTCCTTCCAGAAATTATCATCTTCACAAAATTGCTAAGCTTGAGGTAATTCTAGTGAACTGATTAATGGAGGGAAAGAATCAAACACATATGTAGAAACTTATATGTTAAAATTGTGCATATTAAAAAGACTAAATTTTAAAATATGCAAAAAAGTGAGGGAAAAAACCTGAATTAGCAACTAATCTTAGACACAGAACCTAGAATTATCCAAGGGAACAAAGCCAGCTGCTTCAATAAATGGTGTTGCACAAACTGGATTTCCATATGCAGAAGAATGAAACAAAACCCATATCTCTCCACATGCACAAACAGAACCCACCATGGATTAAAGACCTAAATGTAAGCCCAAGAGCTATCAGGATCATCACTGAGAAAACTGGAACACACTTAATAGTCCTATTGCACAGCATAGACTCCCAGGTATACTAAAGGAAGTACACAAAGGGGAAGATAAAATAGATGAGTGGGACATGCTTAAATTACAACATTTATGCACATCAAACACTTCATCAAAAATGTAAAATGAGAGCCCAAGATTGGGGAAATATTTTTACCACTGACACACGGGGCAGATCTAAATACCAAATTATACAGAACTCTATATTAGCTGAATAAGCAAATAACAAATGATCGAATAAAGAAGTGTGAAGAAGACATGAACAGACAGTTCAACAAAAATGAAGTACAAATGGTTAACAAACACATGTAAGAATTCTCACAATTATTAGCCATCCATAGATACAAATTAAAGGCAAAATGAGATACCATCTCATGCCCATAGTGCAAGCCCAATTCAAAAAATTATGAAAGAACAAATGAGGAGGAGGCTGTGGAGAGAATGGAACGTGAATACACTGTTGACAGACTTGTAAATACATCCAACTATTATGGAGAATGATATGGCACTACTTAAACCAACTGGGAATTGAAATTCTATACCATCCAGCAATACCACTATTAGGAATATAACTTAAAGAAATGAGACACGACACTAGTGGCTATAGGCTCTCTCATGTTTATAGCAGCACAGATCACAATAGCAAGAAACTGGAAGCAGTGAAAAAACTCAAGTTGGAAGAATGGATATATAAACTATGGTGCATACACAAAATAGAATACTATGAGTCTCGAAAAAGCAGTGATGAAAGCATGAAACACTGCATGACCTGAAAGCATGTGGAAACCATTATGCTGAGTGAAGTTCGTCAATCACGAAAGGACAACTATTGTGAGTCCACTACTATAAGGAGAAACACCAATTAAATCTTAGAGACCAATTCCCAAACAAAGCGAAAGAATGTCTACCTACCAGACAAACCTTATATCACCTTTCTTCGATGTACTTCATAAGATCCACCTTGAAAGAGGAGACCTCACATCAGCTGGTGTCACACCTTCAAAAGAGGGGAAATGGAGAAGACCCTCCACTTGAAGCTATACAACAGGGGTGCTCAATACATCAATTGTGATCTACTAGTCGATCGCAAATGTAGTGTGTGTAGATCGCACATGGCACTGAAAAAATAGACATAAGCCTATCATCATTCCCGTCACTTAATTGATACACAGCACAGATGCAAGTCTGGTGTCAAACGCATGCGCAAACAACTGTGCTAAGTGCAGCAAAACTGACAAGCTAAATTATCGCCAATTTTTAGACCTTGATTTTTTTCTCATAAATGTAAGAAAGGATCTTAAAATGAGTAGGGGAGCTGGACCAAGTAAGAAGACAAAAACATATCACTTTCATACGGTATGGGAGATTTTCACACTACAAGCCGACATTCAGCTGAATTAAGAGTTCTGGAACTTACTCACAGAGGGAAAGTACCCAAACATGAGAAAATGTGCTTGCTACTTCCTTGACTGCGTTATTCGGCTCTACTTCTTGATGTGATTCAGCCTTTCCTGTATAAAGATCATTAAGTCCAAGTACCGTTCCACCATGACTGAGGATCATTTTGAAGTGTGCTTAAGGCTGGCTGTCAGCAGTTCCTGTCCTGACTATGCACTCCTGACTCATTACATTTAGTGCAAGTCATCAGAGTAAACTCAGGGAATGACAAAAAATGTACAGAGTTAATTGTATTGTGTTGTGCAATATGGACTCATGCAGTTATGCAAGGTACCTAAACATACATTGTACATATAAAGAATTCCCAATCCAGTTTTGAATAAATATAATAAATAAATATATAAAATATGTTTTGTATTTTTGTAGTTGGCAGGTAATTTTGACTTGATCATTTTATAAGTAGCTCGCATGCTTTAAAAAGTGTGAGCACCACTGCTGTACAACACTGAGACAAATCTGCAATAAATCAACTGGCCCTCCATAGGAATGAGAGGAGAAACTTACTGGAAAATCATGTCAAGACCAGGGGAGGGAAGCATCCACATTTCAGAGGAGGCCCTTACATTTCTGTTGGTGGGTATGGTGGGTAAATGAAGAAGAGCCGTCTCACATCAGAAAGTGATGCTAAACAATAATTGTAGGGAGGCTAAGTGGAGTCAAACCCTGATTATCTGTGTCTGGGTAGATACTTTGAATATGTTTCCAGTCAGATGAAACCTCTGGCAGATCCCCTCTAACCACAGATCAGGGACTCAAATGACTTTACTCTCATACAAAGACGGTTGTAAATTGATAATGAGATCCAAACATGGTATTATATGATAACTGAATGGATGCCATCCATCTTGACCCAATATGAATTTGCTCTGAGCTCAAATGGTTCTCACTGGGTCCACCATAGAAATTTCTTCTCTGGTTTTTAAAAAAGTATTGGTGGTCTTTCATTTCTTACTATTTATTGTTATTTTCATCTTTATTGTATTATTATTTTCTACTTTCTTTTTCATTTTGTTGTGGTTGTTTATTGTTTCTGTTAAGTTTTCCATTTTATTAAGCATAGAAGGAGCGGATACATACAGAAAATAACTGATGGAATGTTTTATGGGAGATGAGAGGTGGGCGGGGTGAGGGGAATTTAAGGGCAAACAATGAATTCAGAATAAAGAAAGGAGGGACACTAGAACTGATTGTGATGATGTATACACAACTTTTGTAAAAAGCTAGTTAACTATGGAAATGTAGGATATGTGAACATTATATCAAGAAATCTACTTTTAAAAATAGCCAAAGTTGTGGAATAGCTGCTACGAATAAAATTGGAAGAAGTTTTATTTGAGGGCATTGAGTGTATGTTAATGTTGGTGGAATAATTTCAAAACGGATATTAATAATAGTTTCACAACATGAAGAGCATAATTAATGGCACTGAATTATCCATGTAGAATTTGTTGAATTGGAGAGTGCATTTTGTTTATATTACGTCTCAATTAAGGTATAATTATATTAATTACTGACTTCAAGAAAGAAGAAAATGTTATAAGATTTACTGTGGTAATGATTGTACAACACTTCTTGATATGATTGAACTATTGCATTTTTGGATGAAGAGCGAATAAAACTGTTTCCAACAAAAAACCTTAATTACAAAATATCAAATGTATTTATTTAATGAGAAAGTAAAATTAATAAACATTAACAACCCTGCCCCCAAATACACACAGGAGAACTCTGTAGTGACTCAGAAAGTGCTCCAAAGCATTTCATATGGCTTGTCAGTTAAATGCAGAGGAGAAAACCACACATAAATGTACAACCTACATTCAGGTGCGCACATTGAACAAAAACATTTTTTTTTCAGTTTCTCAATAGTACTAATCAATCTACAATAAGCAAAAATTCAGAATTATTTTACAATGCATCCTATAGAATCAACTTTTAATACAAATGACGCCTATCTTGGGGGAAAATAATATATATATGTATATATATATATTTTAATAAGTTTACGTTGACATAGTTTACATTATATTGGCATTAATATATGCTATTGCTTCGTGTATTAACAAACTTCCTTTTATTTACCTTCATATATCTAGCTTCCACCTACTAAAACAATTCAGGCTGGCTGGCTACTGTGAAAATTGAATGCAATGGTTTTAAGCACTGGCCATGATTTTAAATACTGGCCAGATCAGGTTTCATTACCATTTGAACACCTGGAAATAGTTACATTCATGCTTAACGTGCCATTTACTGCAAAACACTGTGCAACTAGGATGTCAAAACCTAGGCAGTCACGATTCAAAATGGCTGTTGTAACTCCCTCACGAATAGATCGAGGATGGGATTTCCGAGCTAAACGCCGCCCAGGACAAGTTAGCTCAAGTTGATAATAAAATTTTTCAGCTTGCTCCTGTGTTCCTACCAACAGTGCAAGTGCGAAGATGGGCTCGTCACCATAAAGTCCTATCTGTTTCTCCATTACTATCATGAATTGAAAGCCAAAACAGGATTGTATCATCACCCAGTCCATAGTACCAGGAAGATCAATACCTGGTGCATGGAAAACTGCATTTGGTCCCTCTACGATTGTAATGGGTGTTCGATGACACATCAGATGGGGCACAAGAGCGTCCACATGGCCTTTCCATTGACAGGAAACACCAGGCAGCGGACAGGAATAAGGCCGGAACTCACAGAGCACTTCGTGGGCTGCTTTTTCCTCAGGTGGCAGAGTTTTTTCACATCCAGAAGAGGCATATTTACAAGGGAAGAGTCCTGAATCAGCCACGTTCTCCATAGCCAAGTTGCGAATGGATCCTCCTGCAAATGGGACAACAGGTGAGCGACGGACGGCAGTTGCTAAGAACAAGATGCGCATTCTGACATTGAAGGATGGGTGGTAACACACAGTCAAAGAGGGCTAGACAAGCAAAAAGACTCACCAAGTCCGAGATTGCTGGGGTCAGTGCAGGCACCCTCTGGGATGGTGTACAGTAGGTCAGGCTGTCGCAGTCTGAAGGTTCACTTCCGGGAGTGAGAGAGCCTGGGACCCCGGGCCTCGTTCTAAAGCGCTCTGTCGCCAACAGTTTCGCCAAGTCCCCCCAGCACAGACAATGGAGCCACTTTTTCAAGGTGCTGAGACTGAGGAGACACACTGGGCCACCGAAGGTGACGCTGACCACAACTGCGGTGCTGACGCAGTCCTTACTCCCTTCAGACAGCGGACCTCGCAAAGGCTGCTGGGATTCCAGACAGCGGGCCTCGCAAAGGCTGCTGGGATTCCCTTCTGGCCTTTTCCAGTCTGTTCCGCATCCACACTTCCGCTTAATACCACACACTAAAGCACTGAGGAGCATGCTCATGAGGGGCGTGGTTTAGCTCCCTGAAAGGGTGGGCGGGGAAGAAAATGCTCTACATTTCTTTTTGCTCTCTGAAAGCTTTAGGTCGGATGTCCAGTATGGGGATAAAGACATTTTTGTCTGGCCTCTTGTTTGTTTGTTTTTAATTTTCCCCATTGAGTGTGATGTTGGGTGATAACAGCTTTTATTATGTTGAGGAATTTCTCTTCTATCCTATTTTTTTGAGTTTTTTTATCAAAAAAATGGGTGTTGGATATTGTCAAATGACTTTATATTATCATGTGGATTTTATTCTTTGTCTTATTTGTGTGGTGGATTACATTGATTGTTTTTGGAATTTGATCTTGGTGAATTATTATTATTTTATTATTATTTTGATATGATGTGGCACTCTATTGGCTAGAATTTGGTTGAGGACTTTAGCTTCTATGTTCTCGTTGGTCTATAATTTTCTATCTTTGTGAGGTCTTTGTCTGATTTGGGATCATTGTTATGCTGGCTTCCTTGAATGAGGGTGGGAGTTTGTTGTCTTCTTCTATGTTCTGGAATAATTTGTGTTGCATTGGTGTCAGATCTCCTCTGAATACTTAATGGAATTCCCACGTGAAACCACCTGGTCAGTAGATTTTCTTTGATGGAAGTTTCCCAGAGACAGGCTTTATTTCTTTTGTTATGGGCCTGTTACATTTTTCAATATCTGTCTGCATTAATTTGAGTGTATGATGTTTTCTATCTTTCCATTTGTCCTATATTCTAAAATCTGAATAAACTTTTTCATAATAGTGTGTCATTGTTCTTTTAATTTGATTTGGATCTGCTGGAAAGTCACGCTTTTATTTTGGTGTCTAATAGGACTGAGCATTCTGTATACTTTTGATTTAGGTTAATTATCCTAAAGAAATAGACCTCTGGTAGGTCAGACCTGAGGGGATGGAATTTGTACTTTTCAGATGATGGAGGTGACCAAATGGTGCTGGGGAAATGGAGTCGATGACTGCCCCTATCTAGGTGATCTAGGAGGGAGAGATGAAGCTACTCAGAGAGCAGGTTGGAAATCTGAAAGGTTTCTGATACAATGGACATTGCTCGATCTATTTGGTACCTCAGCTGGGAGCACCCTCTGAGCCATGTTGCTTATGGCCCTTGTCTCATGCAGAAACTTCCTGCCTGTGCTATGTATAGTCTTCTTGGTGGACACCTGCCCACCACCACCCACATTTTGTAGAACGTGTCAGTTTTGTGCATTCTCTGGAGGCCAGGTAATGTGCTTTAAATCTAAGGTATTGACCATTTCTTTAGGGTCTGTGAGCTCAGTTTCAGTTCCCCTGTCTCTGAGCACTCTACTGGTATTGCTATGCTAATGTGTTGTCTGAGAACAATGGAAAAACAAGAGCCTGCAAAGCGCATTGCATTTGGGTGCTGTAAGAAGACAGGCCCTGCAGAGCTGTACCTCTTGGATGGGGAGTTAGTTTTCTTGAGTGGGGCTGTAGTTCCCCTGGCTTGTGTGGGGAGTTAGCTTATTCAGTTCCAGGATGCCCTGTAGTGTTATCCTCAAGTGCCTTGGAAGGCTGTCCTATCCCAGCACTCTGGAAGTTGTGGTCGTGAGAGGACCCGAATGGAGCTCCCTAGGCTTGGGCTGAAAAACTATTTGGTCTTATAGCTTCCCTAGGCTGGTTACATAGAGCTATTTCCTTGCAGCTTTGTTGGTCAGCCAACTTGGCTCTCTTTAGGACTGGGAAAACTAGGTCTGGCAAGTGGGGGAACAGTAATCCTCCAGCTTATGCCAGAATAGCTTATAGGAGAATCTGGTGGCAAGCATTGCTGCTCTTTTACTTAAAAAACAAACAAACTTCTGTCTGCTTATCTTTTTGCTGAGAATATTACTATCTGGAAGTTTAGGATATCTGTCTCCATGCCCCCTTTGTGTGCTGGTCTCTGAGAAGTCCCTCTCAAAGGTGCTACTTCCTCCTCTACAGTTATTTTCTTAAATAGATGAGATCTCAAATACCTGAAATGCCAAGAACCTCACATTTATACATTATGCAGCCCAGTATAAGATAATATAATGATAGAGGCTTTAAAATTCTAGAGATCATATGCATTGGTTTAATATATTAAAACTGAGAAAATAAAATAAAGGGACTCTGTGTACCAAACAAAAGCATCTGGACATTTCATTTAGTTCTCTTGTGATACAGTTTATGACTATTTCATAATCAGATTTTGTGTTTTAATTAACCCAGATTATAGTAAAAGTATCTTGTAATTCATTCGACATTTAGATATGTTAAGTAAAGGCAATATTATACACATTCTTATATTTATCATGGGTCAGTAGGGCAGATGACTTAGCTTTACTCTAATGATAGTACTCTCTGTCCTTGCCTCCAGAGCAATAACCCTAAAGTTAACTGGTATGACTTTGTCTGGGACTTCCAGGTGACACTTGAGGAATTGTGCTGGTGAATGTTGTTGTTGTTATGTGCTGTGTTAGGATGGGCAGACTAGAGAAACAAATTCATGCACATTCATATGTGTATAAGAAAGAAGTTTATATACAAGAGCAATTAAATATGAGAAAACATCCCAGCCCAGTTAAGATCAAGTTCGTATGTCCGATATTAGCCTATATGTCTGATACCAATCTATAAAGTCCTCTCTAGACTCATGAAACACATGCAATGATGTCAAATGCAGTAAGATCACAGGCCAGTTGTTTGGAAGTCTTGTGGATCTAGTGGCATTGTAAGCACCTCAGCGTGGGCAGCTCAGGACACTAGGTAGTTCTATGTGTTTTGTCAGCTGCAATGTCTCCCAGGGAGTGAGTCTGTGTCCTTCCTCCAGCGAGCTATTTATTTCTTTATTGCCTCTAAATGAGGCCATCAAGCTGCGACATGATTGACAGGATAAACTCCAACCCTTCAATCTTAATCCTTCCAAATTAACAACAGATTATATAACTATTACAGGTGCCATTGAGTCAGTTCCAACAGAGTGAAACTAAGTATAACAGAAGGAAACACCCGCAGACCTGTGTCATCCTTAAAATCATTCCTATGCCTGAGTCCATTGATAAATCTTGTCAAGGGCCTTCCTCTTTTTTTGCTGCCCCTCAACTTTACCGAATACGATGTCCTTCTCTAGTCATTGGTCTCTCCTGACAATGTGTCCAAAGTATTTCAGACAAAGTCTTGCCATCCTTGTCTGTAAGGAGCACTCTGGTCTTACTTCTTCCATTACATATCAGTTTATATATCCTGAGCAGTTTATTGTACTTTCAATATTCTTCTCCAGCACCAAAATTCAAGGGTGAATGGGAACTGGCAATAACTAAAAAGGCTCAGTGGGGAAAGCAATATTAATTAGCCTCTAGAGGTATGATTTATCTTATCTTGCAGGACTGACCAATAAAAGTCCAGAACATTCAGACTCAGAGAGCAATTTCCTGAATGAAGGGAGGTGGTATGCTTTCTCTAAAACATGGAGACTATACACTGGAAGTCTGCCAAGACCTTGCTTATGAATCTGTTCTTTATAATCATCCTAATTTATATATTTCTTGTTGAAGGGGCTTTAATTTTGTGTGTGTGGAAAAATGAAGCTAGAAGATAATGGCTCTTTTGCTTGCCCTCTGAGTACACTTTGTATAACTGGCAAGAAGCCCCAGTAGAGTAGTTGTTACACATTGAGTTGTTAACTGCAAAGTCGGCTGTTTGAAGCCACATCTTCATGGAAGAAAGAGAGAGTTTCCCTTCTCTTGTTAAGAGTTACACTCTTAGAAACTCCCAGGTCTACTTCTGTCCTGTTCTATAAGGTTGCCATCAATAAGTATCAACTTGATGGCCATTTTTTTTTACCTAATAGTTGTTAAGTATGAGTTCTGAGCATTCTCTTAGCACATTAATGGACCCAAGACAGCATCCCCTTAACCTACTAGGTTTGATATAGCCCTGTAGACACTAAGGACAGCCAGCCAGAAAGAGAGCCATGTGATGCAAGGGTCAGAAGTGGTTAAAGAATAGGAAAGCTGAAGTATGATTGTTTTTTGCCCACTGGAATTGGTTTTATGCTGATTCTCCTCCATGAAGCTATTCTCATAGGCATATAATGGAAGATACAGACCACTATAACAAACAATGTTCCCCTTATGTGTACCCACTTGGGAAATTTATCTTGGGTTTTTAGCTTCTCCAATTCGGGAAATACTTTATTTTACCATTATATTATGGAACTATTAGATACTACAAATATTTGTTTTGTTTCTTTTCTTAGACAAGCACAATTTATAATTCTTGGACACGAGACAACTCACAGACAAATTTGCGGTCCATCTCTGGTGTTCATACAGGAATGCATGGTATTCTGTACATGGATTTTATTGCAGGCTTTAATTTATTTTACTATCATCTCTTTTCCCATCACTTCAATTTCTGTCTTATTTGCTTTACAATGTTATAGCTACCATTCATCCCATGTTACTGAATAGCATCATCTTATAGAGAAGAGATTGAATATCAGAGGTGAGGTGAATTAGCTTGACCTAGAGGGTCACTATGAGGCAGAATTGTCTTCATAGCAGTGACTGGAGTTGTTGCTTAGTTCACATAAAAACAATTGGAACTCAATTAATCTGGTACTCAAAGTCACATGCTACAGACAATATATTACACTGCCTCCATTCATTTGATGAGATATATTACTCAAACTTCACTTTGTAATTAGACATATATATATATGTATATGTACAATATACATATATTGTATTTAAATCATTTCATTGGGGCCTCATACAGTCCTTATCACAATCAAAACATGGATCCATTGTGTCGAGCACATTTGTACATTTGTTGCCATCATCATTCTCAAAACATTTGCTTTCTTCTTGAGCCCTTAATATCAGCTCCTCATTTTCCCCCTTCCTCCCCATGCCCCCTCCCTCATGAACCCTTCATAATTCATAAATTATTATTATTTAGTCGTATCTTACACTGTCTGACGTCTCCCTTCACCAACTTTTATGCTGTCCATTCTCCAGGGAGGAGGTTATATGTAGATCCTTGTAATCGGTTCCCCCTTTCTAGCCCACCTTCCCTAAACCTTCCATGTATCAGCACTCTAACCACTGGTCCTGAATGGGTCATCTGTCCTGCATTCCCTTTATTTTCAGTTGCTATCTGTACCAATGTACATCCTCGGATCTAGCCAGATTTGTAAGGTAGAATTGGGATCATGATAATGCGGCGGGGAAAGCATTTAAGAACTACAGGAAAGTTTTATGTTTCATTGTTACTACCTTGCACCCTGATTGGCTCATGCCGTCCCCACAACTCTTCAGTAAGGGGGATGTCCAGTTGCCTACAGATGGGCTTTGGGTCTCCAGTCTGCATTCACCCTCATTTACAATGATAATGAATTTTTGTTCTTTGATGCCTGGTACCTGATCCCTTCGACACCTCGTGGTCACACAGGCTGGTGTGCTTTTTCCATGTGGCCTTTGATGCTTCTGAACTAGATGGCTGCTTGTTTATCTGTAAGCCTTTTAGATCCCAGACACTATATCTTTTGATAGCCGGGCACCATCAGCTTTCTTCATCACATTTGCTTATGCACACATTTGTCTTCAGTGATCATATCAGGAAGGTGGGCACCCATTGATATGAATTTTTTGTTCTTTGATGTCTGATACTTGTACTCTTTTACACCTCGTGGTCACACAGGCTGGTGTGCTTTTTCCATGTGGCCTTTGATGCTTCTGAACTAGATGGCTGCTTGTTTATCTGTAAGCCTTTTAGATCCCAGACACTATATCTTTTGATAGCCGGGCACCATCAGCTTTTTTCATCACATTTGCTTATGCACACATTTGTCTTCAGCGATCATGTGGGGAAGGTGTACATCATGGAATGCCAATTTAATAGAACAACGTGTTCTTGCATTGAGTAAGTACTTGAATGGAGGTCCAATGTCCATCTGCTGCCTTAATACTAAACATATAAATATATGCACATAGATCTATTTCCCCACCATCCTATATAAATATATTTACATATGTATATGACTGTATATAAACCTCTGTAAATACCCTTTTTCTCTCAGTTCTTTCCTCTATTTTCTTTTACTTTCCTGTTGTCCCACTATCATGCTCAGCCTTCATTTGGGTTTCAGTAAATTCTCTCGTTTAAATTGCCCTTGCCGAATCCCTACCAGGCCTCTCACACCTCCTTGCCACCAGTTTTGGATAACTTGTTGCTCCCCTGTCCCTGGGTTCATCAACACCACCTCTTTTCCTCCCGCTTCCTCCTCTCCCATGATCCCCCGGAACCATCAGTCCTGTTGT
Organism: Echinops telfairi; assembly: GCF_000313985.2. Taxonomy (NCBI): domain Eukaryota; kingdom Metazoa; phylum Chordata; class Mammalia; order Afrosoricida; family Tenrecidae; genus Echinops; species Echinops telfairi. The sequence continues at coordinate 10,870,432 of NW_022103942.1, forward strand.
TTTCTCCTCCAGACTGTTGATCCAGCATATCTTATCTAGATAGATCTGTAGAGATAATAATATGCCCCAAAATACAAGGCATAGCAAGACAAGTCGATGAATGAGAACACAGTGATGACAACAAAAAAGAAAACCAATGAACCATAAAACAATAAATTAATTAAAAGAAAAAGAAATTTTTTTTAAAGGAATAAAAACTTGTAAATAGACCAAGGTCTAATTTTTGAACTCTGGGCGTGTCCTACAGCAAGTCCGATGGAGTGCCATGCTCTGGCCCCAGAGTCTATCCTTTGTACTTCCTCGGGAGCACCCTTCTCTGCTTCCCCTCTTGCTCTACCGTACGCCTTTAGTGTTTTGCCTCAGTGTCACGGGGTCAGTCTGGGCCAGTTCAGACACTGAGTCTCCAGTGTTGTCCCCCGTAGGACTTTGTGTCAGTGAGGGATGGCGTGCCTCAAAGTGGGATCAGCCACATGGTCCACTCTGTGTTTTGGCTGTTTGGAGCGGGGATATTGTCCTCCCGGCCTGGTGGGCCAGGATGTGTTCCACTCTCTCTTCCTCCCCAATCATTTGCTCCTGTGTGCTCTGATCAGACATGTCCCTCTCCCCTAGCTGCAGCTTCAGTGCCATCCTCTAAAGTAAATTATTCTTGGGGGAGGGGCAGTTGTCCACGTAGCTGGTATGGGGACCGAGCACTCAGGCCCCTCCACTGGCTCCCGTCTCCATGCTGACATGCTGCATTCGCATCCAGGAGCACTGGATTTAAGTCTGGTCCCTCTTTCTCTGTGGATACACAAACAATACCCTCCCCTTGGGTGGGTCAGTGCACTATTCCCCCGCCATACATCTCTTTTTTCCCCCTTTCCTCCCTCCACCACCCTGATTTTTAATTGTCTATATTTACTTGGAGTTAACAGATTGGTATGAGGATTGAGACATGCAATGGAAAGCACAAATGTTCATAGATTCATTGAAAAATCCATCTCCCCTAGAAACTGCTGGGGTAACTCCAGCCTACACCCCAAGGCCCTGTATATGACTGGGGGAACTACTGTCTGCCATTTGTGGTGCTCCACGCTGCTGTGAGAACATCTGTCCAACTTCCAAGGCAATCTCTCCAACTAGGGTAATTCTGCCTGCTATCAACAGTGCTGTACAACAAGAAGAGTACACCCACTCGCCCTCTGCAGAACTCCAGTTGCAGAGGGAAATACCACATGCCATCTGAGGCACTCCAAGCCCTGTGGGACACACCACTACAGCTACCTGGCATATCTTCCAGTGAAGCACCACCCTTGTGGGCTCACAACTACATGACCACATCCCATGAGAGGATGATCCAACTCACATTCAAAATAATGGAATACCGGTTGGCTAAGGTAAGAGTGAAACTACAGGAAGATGCACCAGTAGCCTGACACCCCCCCCCACCCCAGTGCAGCTATCTTCAGGTAGTTAAAAGAAGCACTCATATGAGTCCTCCAAGAGAGTTCCCAGTGCTCTTAGACTCTGAAGATGGTTGCAGTTCCACTAAAACAACATTTAAACAGCAACCAGCCCCTACAGCCTCAATGAAAAAGCAGGAGAAACAGAAGACAGTGATGGAAGTAGTCAAGAATCTTACAACATGTGCAGAACAAGCAGACATTGACGGCCACAGAGATAAATCTTCAGAATGTGGCTTGGAGTCATACCGGATATGACGGAAGCAATGCCAAAAAAAAAGATGAAATGATAGAGGAGACAAAGGCAACGCACCAAAGGGAAATACGAGAACTAAGGGACAAAATAACAAAATCCAGTAGCAAATCAACAGAATTGCACCAGTGCCCTAGAGGATAACAAGGCAGACTTGAACAAATGGGAAAGGCAGTCAAATAAGACAATCAGAGAAGCTGAAGAAAACACGAGAGCCATGTCTGCTGCTATGAAGAGGAACAATATTAGAATAATTGGACTACTGGAAAACTACACAACAAATAATTCAACAGTGAAAATGGCGAGGGAATCCTTAGAGGAAAACTTCCCCAGCTTAATAAAGGAAAATCAAGTAACTATTTAAGAGGCTGAAATAACATCAGCCAAAGTGAATCCCAAGAAGAAGTTACCAAGACACATAATAGTTACGTTATCCATCTATGAGGAAAAGGAGAAAATCATAAGAGCAGCTAGAGAAAAACAAATAGTCACTTATAAAGGTACCCAAATAAGAATATGTTCAGACCTATCAGTGGACATGATGAAGAAGAGTGTGGAATAACATATTCCAAAAATGGAAGGAAAATAATACAAACCCAAGAATGCTATACCCAGCCAAATCATCTATTAAGATAGAGAACTAAGAGTCTTCCCAGACATGGAGAAACTCAAATAATACATTAAAAAATACCCAGCCCTACAAAAGGTCCTTGCCTACCCAGTATTGGCAGAAGATCGACACTCACAAAGCACAAAAAAGAGACTGTCACATAGCACAAATCCACTCAAAGTGTAACAAAGAGAAGACTGCCCCGAAAACAGCATTAGCTGAATAGTGGAAATAAGGCAAGAATGAACCACACACAAACAACACAAATTGATAAGGTAGGTAGGGAGAGAAACACCGAACACAAAAGTTACAGGATGACATCCCAAAGTCCACAGATAAAATTGTGACCTCACAGAGTCCTCTGATAAAATTGATCTCAAGGTGCAAGTCATAACAAGAGACAAGGAGGTGCACTATATAATTCTCAAGGGAACAGTAGACCATGAACCAGGGAGTGAAATAAATATGTACGTGTCTAATGAGAGACCAGTGAAATTTGTAAATCAAACAGACCAGGAGACGAAAAAGAAACCACAGGCTGAAAAATTATATTAGGTGACTTTAATACATCACTCTCTGAATAAAACAGATCACAGGAAAAAAAACTTAACAAGAAGGCTACTGATTTAAACAGCACTATTTTATGATTTGCCCCGATAGATATTTTCAGAGCTTTCCACTCAAATGCGAAACAATTCACATTCCTTCCAAGTCCACATGGCACATATGCAGAGATAGATCACATGCTGGGACACAAGTGGAACCTGAGCAAATAAAAGCATATAGAGTTTATGCAGATTTTTTTCTCTGACCACTATAACATAAGGCTGGAAATAAAAAAAAGGACGACGAAGAAAACAAGGGCAAACAATTCGGGGATGAATAACTCTCTATTGCCAAAGGAGAGGATATTGGTCCAGATCAGAGTTGAGAATGAAAATATGACTTACCAAAACATTTGGGATATAGCAAAGGCACTTATCAGAAGAAGTCTGATAGCAATACATGTGCACATGTAAAAGGAAGAGAGACTTATGGCTGATATGCTGGCCCCAAAATTACACCAGTTAGAGCAGAGTCAACAGAGCAATCCTGCTAATAGCCAAAGGAAAGTAATGTGAAAAATCAGCGCTGAGATACAGAACAGGGAAAACAAGGAAAATTATGGAAAAAATTAATGCAGCTAAAAGTTGGTTCTTTGAAAGGATTAACAGAATTGGACCGCTGGAACACCTAAACAAAGAAAGGAAGGAAAGAATTTCAATAGCAAGTAATGAGGGATGAAACA
>NW_022103942.1:10874441-10876715 GCF_000313985.2 Echinops telfairi
AAAAATTCATGATGACCAAGTGGGATTCATACCAGGGATGCAGGGATGGTTCAATATATGAAAGACAATTAGTATTATTCACCACATTGACATGAAAAATTATAAGAACCACATGATAATATTGATAGATGTGGAAAAAGCATTTGACAACATCAGACACCCATTCCTGTTTAAGACACTCAAGAAGCAAGAACGGAAGGAAAATTCCTCAATATTATACAACTCATATATGAAAAACCAAAACCCAACCTGGTAATCAATGGAGAAAAGAGGGAAAAAATCTACTGAAAAAGGGGATCAAACAAGGATGCCCCTTGTCCCAACTCCTATTTAACATAGTACTGGAGGTCCTAGTTGGCCACATAAGACAAAGAAAAGACATCAAATGTATTAGTTTGGGGAAGGAAGAGGTAAAACTGTAATTATTTGCAGAAATTATGATTTTATATATTGAAAATCCCCATAACTCCACAAGTGGAGTATTGGAAGCTATAGAGGAATATGGCAGAGTGGCAGGATGCAAGATCAACAAACAGAAGTCTATTGGACTGCTATAAACAACAAACAAGTTTATTGAAGGGGCAATTAAAAAGGTAGTGCCCTTTAGAATAGCCAAGCACAAATAGAAATATCTAGGGATATACCTGACTAAAAACACAAGTGATTTATATGGGGAAAGCTACAGAACACTATTACAAGAAACCAAGAGTGACCTCAACAAGTGGAAGAATATCCCATGCTCTTGGATTGGAAGACCCAATACAGTAAAGATGTCAGTTCTGCCAAAGGCACTATATAAATTTAATGCTATCCCAATACGAGTACCATCATCCTTTATCAAAGAATTGGAAATACTGATTACCAATTTCATATGGAGAGGCAAGGAACCCAGAATTAGCAGAGAAGTCTTCAAGAAGAAGGACAAAGTGGGAGGGCTTGCTCTACCTGACTTTAGAATATATGATAAAGCCACGGTGGTCAAAACAGTGTGGTACAGATATAAGGACAGATATTCAAACCAATGGAAAAGAGCTGAAAAACCTGAAATAAAAACATCAGCATACAGACAACTGATTTTTGATAAGGGCCCAAAAAATATCAAATGGGAGGCGGGTGCCCTCTTCAGTAAGTGGTGACGGAAAAAAATGGTTACCTACCTGTAGAAAAATGAAGCAAGACCCTTACCTCACTACATACACAAGTATAAATTCAAGGTAGATCACAGACCTTGAGGTAAAACCCTATACTGTTAAGGACATTAATGAGGAAATTGGGAAAAACCTGAGAACCATGGCGCAGGGAATAAATAGGCTATAGGAAATTGGGAAGAATACAAATACAGAGGAGTCATAAATTGACAAGTAGAATATACTGAAGATAAAACACCTCTGGACATAGACTGAAATCACCAAGAGAGTAATAAGAGAGCCCCCCGACTGGAAAACTTCTTGAGCAATGACACATCAGACAAAGGCCTTATTACTATAATCTACAATAATTTGCTAGCTTACAATAAGATACAAACTAACTGCCTACTAAGGAGGTGGACAAAGGACCTGAAAACAAGTTTCACAAGGGAAGAATTCCAAATGGCCAATAAACATATGAGAACGTGCTCCTGATCATTAGCCATAAGACAAATCCAAATTAAAACAATTATGAGTTACCACTTAGCACTGGCAAAGATAGCCCAATTCAAAAATTCAGAAAGTAACAAGTGTTGGAGGGGCTGTGGTGAAATAGGAACTCTCTCCCACTGCTGGTGGACCTGTAGGTATGTACAGCCATTATGGAAATAGATTTGGAAATATCTGAAAGAGCTGGAAATTGAGCTACTATGCAGCCCAATAATCCTACTGGGCATATACCCAGAAGAGGCAAGAAAGAAGTCACTGCCAGACTAATGTGCTCCAGTGTTCACCGTGGCACAGTTCACAATGGAAAAGAGTTGGAAACAACCCAAATTTCCATCAACAGATGAATGGATAAAAAACACTGTGGTACATACTCACAACAGAGTATTATGCATCCCTAAAAATCAGCGATGAATGCATGAAGCACATGTCCATATGCATGGGAAGAACTAGAGGAAATCATGCTAAGCAAAGTAAGCCAAGCACAAAAGGACATGTAAAAAATTAGTCCACAGAGGTAAGCTTAAAAAAATGGGGCATGGGGGAAAAGCTTCTATATACATACATTCCTGGAGTGAGGTCCAGGTACTATGGCAGGGGCCAAACCCAATACATAAGGCAGCCAACTAAAAAGGAGGAG
>NW_022103942.1:10876935-10893843 GCF_000313985.2 Echinops telfairi
GGCATGTGCTAGGGAACCAATACAGAGGTCTGTGGGGCCAGCCCCAATCCGAAATATGGGGAAACCCCCCTCCCCCATACACACACACAGAAGAATGCACTTCAGAGGACTGCACTGAAGCTACAGCTTGGGGAGAGGCACTTCTGATTAAAGCACACAGAAGAAGTGAAGAGAAATGGAGATGCAGGGGAACACATCCTGGCCCACCAAGCCCAAAGAACGACATTACTACTTAGAGCAGACAATGCAAACAGGACCATAGGGCCAGCCCCACCATGAGACATGACGTCGCTCACTGAATCATAGTGCTATGGGGGACAATACTGGAGACACAGTGCAGGAACTGTGCCCAATCTCACCACATCACACTGGGGCGAAACAGTAAGGACATGCAACAGAGCAGCAAGGGGAGCAAAGTGATGAAACCCCTGGGGAATACCAAAAGCATACTTTGGAGAAAGTGTGGCACCCCATCAAACTCGACTGGAAAACACTCATAAAGGCCAACAAACTGAACTTGAACTATTTACAGGCTTTTCCATTTTTGTCTGTGGCTTTCATTTTGTTATTGTTATTTTTGTGTTGGATTTGTTGTTGTTGGTTTTGACTTCCTTTGTTGTTTTGTTTGGCTTTGCCTGTTTTTTTGCACTTATTAATTTCTCTGCATGTCTATCTAGATAAGTTAGGCAACATAAACAATTTGGAGATGAAAAGAATGGGACCAATGTTTCTGGGGGGTTATGGGAGAAGGGGAGGTGGCAGAAAGGAAGGGGGCCTGGAACCAACCCAGGGACAAGGGAACAACAAGTGAACTAAAATCAATGGACAGTAAGGCATAGGTTGCCTAGTGGGGCTTAATCAAGGGCAATGTAGCAGTGTGGAATTAGTAAACCCAAATGAAGGCAGAAGATTAATGTGGGACAAAAGGATAGTAAAAGGAAATAGAGGAAAGAACCAAGTGGCAATAGACATTTTCTAGAGGTCTAAATACAGGCATGTACACATATAAATATATTTATATATAACAAGAGGGGAATAGATCCATACACATATCCATATGCTAAGAATTAAATGAACCCCTCAGGTGAGTGGTGAGAGTGGTGATACTGGGAGGGTGGAAAGAAGGTGGGGTAGAATGGGGGAACCAATTACAAGGATCTACATATAACCTCCTCTCTGGGGTCGGTCAACAGAAAAGCTGGTGAAGTGAGACGTTGGACAGTGTAAGACATGACAAAATAATAATGATTTGTAAATTGTCAAGGGTTCATGAGGGAGGGGGGAACGTGGAGGGAGGGGAAACAAATGAGAGTGGAAAGCAGATGTTTTGAGAATGCTGATGGCAACAAATTTGCAAATGTGCTTGACACAATAGGTGTATGTATGGATTGTGATAAGCATTGTATGAGCTCCCAATGAAATGATTAATAAAAATAAATAAAATTACAGATGAACATTGGGCCTGACTCAAGTACTCCCTCAACACAAGAACACTTGGTCGTAATAATCCAGCATTCAGTGATGCTCACCTTCCTGACACAATCACTGAAGATGAAATGGGTGCATAAGCAAATGTGTTAAAAAAGCTGATGGTGACCAGATATGCAAAGATAAAGCATCTGAGGTCTTAAAGGCTTGAAGATAAAGAAGTGGCCATCTAGCTCAGAAGCAGTAAATTCCACATGGAAGAAGCACACCAGCCTGTGTGATCATGAGGTGTCCATGGGATCAGGTATCAGTCATCTAAGACACAGAACAAAAGCATGCCCAATGAGAGAGAGAGAGAGAGAGAGAGAGAGAGAGAGAGAGAGAGAGAGAGTGTGTGTGTGTGTGTAGACTGGGGACTCAAAGCCCATCTGTACACACTTGGACATCCCCTCACAGAAGGTTCACAAGGAAGAGATGAGCCACTCAGGGCGCAGTATAGCATCGATGAAACACACAACTTTCTTCTAGTTCTTTAATATTGCCTTCCCCCCACTATCATGACCTCAGTTCTACCTTACAAATCTGAGTAGACCTGAACATGCACAACAGGAAATCCAGGATAGATAAACCCCTCAAGGCCAACAATGAGAATAGAGATACCAGGAAGATTAGGGGAAAGTGGGGGGAGGAAGGGGGAATTGATCACAAAGATCAACATGTAACCCCCTCCCACTGCAACAAACAATAGAAAAGTGGGTGAAGGACAACAGAGGACCATATAAGATATGAAAATAATAAGCTTTAACTTATCATGGGTTCATGAGTGAGGGCAGGTGGGGGAGGGAGGGAAAAATGAGGAGTTGATATAAAGGGCTCAAGTAGAAAGAAAATGCTTGGAAAATAATGATTGCAGCATATGTGCAAATGTGCTTGACACAAGGGATGAATGTATGGATTGTGGTAAGAGTGGTAAAATCCCCCCCCCCCCACAAGTTATTTAATTATAAACAAGAGTGGCTGGTAGTTTCCAACTCCTGACTTTGCTGTGAACTGCCCAACTGGTAATCACTATCCATCAGGGCTCCTAATTTTTATCATTTTCTGTTTTCTTTAGAATTAAGGTTTCTCTGTGTCTTATTTTCTTATTATTGTTGTAGGTATTTTTTTTGGGGGGGGGCTGGTTTTCTTCATATGAAATCCAAGATAGGTAAATCTATACAGACAATATATAATTAATTTCTTAGGGTTATGAACAATATGTTCTAAAATTCAATTTTGTGACGATTGCACACCTTTTTAATATATTCAAACTGTTGAATTGTATGTTAAGTGAATTATGTTCAAAAAACTTTTTAAAAAGACACTGTGGTTTGTGTGGATCTACAATTGAAGCATAAAATAAAAATATTGCAACATAACGTTTTCTTAAAGTCAAGAAAAATGAGAATTTGGGTCTGTGAAATAAACTCTTTTGAAGAAAAAAGACCGGGTATCTCTGAAGGCCTGGCACCACACAGTAGCCAATGAGGCTTTCCTCAGCGGTGATGCCATTTCCATGGAAACCAGAAGGTCAGATATTGGGGATTGTGATGTCAGGTCAGTATATCTCAGGCCCCTCTCCTCCAGACTCCTGCCTAAGACTTCCTGGTGCAGCTGCTGCCTGATTCAACTCGCCTGCCCTGAAAGAGTGATGCTCCAAACGGATCTGCGCAGTGAATCCTGAGATCCGAGACCTTGAAGATGGAACCTCAGCGTCTCCCTCCGTTACAGCAGACCTCAGCTGAGTGCCCAACTCAGATCACCCGCTGCTTATTCATCAGTAATGCTGCAGCAGCTAACAACAAGGCCATGCTGTCCAGCTTTAATATCACTTCAGTTGTCAACGCAACGGTGGACATAGTGAACAGGTACTACGACGGCATCCAGTATGTGAAGATTCCTGTAGAGGATACACCCAGTTCTAGCCTCTACAACTACTTTGACCCCGTTGCGGATCATATTCATACAGTTGGAATGAAGCTAGGCCACACACTGCTACACTGTGCCGCTGGGGTTAGCCGCTCAGCAGCGCTGTGCTTTGCTTATCTCATGAAATACCACTGTATGTCGCTGCTGCAAGCCTACACTTGGACCAAGTCTTGCCGACCCAGGATCCATCCCAACAATGGCTTCTGGGAGCAGTTAATCCTCTATGAATACAAGTTGTTTAACAAGAACACCGTACACATGGTCAGCTCAAAGATGGGTATGATCCCTGATGTCTACATGGAGGAGGCCGGTTCGAAGGTGCCGAAGTAAGCCAAGGCTGCCAGTAAGAGCTACCTTTACTCCAATTCAAAAGTTGAACTTGAATTCCAAACAGTTCAAAAGTTGAACTGTTGTTCACAATTAATTAGTATCTGTAAAAATAAAATTGTTACATGTAAAAAATATCAAAGGGCATTGCATTGCTTGAAACATATTTTAGATTTTTTAAAAAAGAAATGTTTTATTTATTAATCAATCTGGGTTTTTAAACCAATGCATTACGCTTTGTGGAAATGATCGGCCAGGTGGTTGGGAAAAATATCTCTAAAATGAAACTTAAATTGTTCTGTTTTATTGTTTTATGTGAGAAAGTTGTTATGAATGGGACCGTGTACCCAAAAGTCTGCATCATCTGTGTCTACATCATGCTTCTCAGTGGTTTGTCTCTTATGTAATTATGTGATTATTCGCCATGATAGATCTGATATGATCATTCAGTCCATTGTATGGGAATTATGCTGGGCTGCAACACCCTTATTCAGGCCCCATCCCTCATAAATATAAGAGGAGTTTCCCTAGGGTGCAATCTGTATCACGTTTTATCTCATGATGAAAGGAGAGAGAAGCAAGCAGAAAAGCAGAGATCTCAATATTACTAACAAACAAAAGCCAGGAACAGAGTGTGGCATTGGAACAGGAGTCCTTCACTGGGAACCTCCCAGTCCCTGCACACGTGCTCTCCAAGGAAAGCAGACAGTCCTTCCCCCAGAGTCCACGCAGAGAGAACGTTTCCCCTAGAACCTGAGTTCTGAATTAGAGCGTCATATCTCCTAGACTGTGATAATATTTATGTAAAATTCTTTTAATATTTATGTTTGCAGCACTAGATAACTAAGGTAGAATCCAAGGGAAAAGGATCTCTCATAATGTATGGTCAGAAGGGTCCAATCCTGCTATAAAGACTAGTCAGATTAGGATTGAAAATTATAAGTATTAGTGAGAAAAAATTACTGATGACTTCCAGAAAATGAATGACACATGAAAACTAGATAACTAAGACAGAATTCAAGGGAAAGGGATCTCTTATAAAATATGCTCAGAGAAGCAAATACTTTGTGAAGACAAGGCAGACGAAGACTGAAGAATATTTATTAGAATTACTGAGAAAAAGTTCTGGCTGACTTCCAGAAAAATCCATGACATGTGAAAACAATGAACAACATGCAACTTAAAGTCCATATCTATGAAACCAGAACTAGATGGTGCCTGGCTATCACTACTTATTAGTCTGAAAGGGGTCATAGTAGATGGTCATTGATAGAGGAGGTATAGGGGGGATGGGCATAAAAATCAAAATAACAAAATTTTTCACAGACTAGTTGAACCCCTGAGGCTGTGGCCCTCAGTCAACCTTCAGAATTGGAAATGAATTCATGTCCATCGTTAGTTCTCAGTCAAAAAATAGGTAGGCCTATAACTTGAACAATAACCTCAAGAAGCTATACACATCTTAAGCAATCAACCATATGAAATTAAAGGGGCAGCATTTTCTAAGGGATAAGAAGCTCAGAAGGCAGGAATGGATAAGCAAGAAGGATCACTGCATTCAATATCACAGGACAAAAATGTATATGAATCATTTAATGAAAAACACATTAACTGTAAACTTTCGATCAAATAGCAATTGCAATTTTTAAAAAGCTTGTATTGTTAATCTCATTATATATTCATCTGTAAAGAATTTGAAATTGTTGAAAAGTACTTTTCAAAAGTCAGTTCATCTAGTATTTTATAGTAATTGTTTAAATAATTGTATTGGACACCCTAGCATTGTCATAGAAATCAAAAGCCTAACTCTTTAAAATTAGTGATACTATTTCTTCAAATAAGTTAATTAATGTCTTAGTTGTATGACTTGAATTTAAGGGCATTACAAAGGAAAGCAAATGTCAATGCTAAATAAAAGTGTGAGTTTAAAAGGCATCTCATAAATTAAGAGATATTTAAGTTTCACTCATATAATGCAACTTGAAAGAATTCAGTATGTGTGGTAGGTTTATATAATCTGGTGTCAAATTGGGACTTGATAGGATTAATAATGAAGGGGTGGAATCTAGTCTGTCAATCGGGTCATAGCTAATGAGACCTCACTGTGGGCATGCCTTTTCCTGAGGATCCTGGGAAATCTGGGATATCCTCCTTGGAGGCAGGAGACACTCTCTGTCTGGGTTCATACTCTGTGAGACATCCCTGAGGAGAAGCCACATGTTCCTACCCTGATGCAGACCTCTGGAGCTTGAGAAGCCACATGCAGACCCCTACCAGCACTGAGATTCTTTCATTGCCACTAGATCCACAAGACTTCCCACCCACTGGCCTGTGATCTTCCTGCATTCAGTGTCATTGCTTGTGCTTTGTGAGTCTGAAGAGGACTTTATAGATTGGTATTGGACATATGAGCTAATATCAGACTTTTGGACTTGATCTGGACTGGGCCGGGATGGTTCCTCAATATTCAATTGCTCTTGTATATAAATTTCCTTCTTATAGACATGTGTGTTTATAAATTTGTTTCTCTAGTCCACCTGGACTAACACAGTATGTTAGAGCTGAAACTAAAATCGTATAACAATTAATCTATTATAGAGTTATCAATATATTTCTAATGGCTCAAATTCTTAATGTGTGCATTTACAACTGCTTACCAGTGGACAAGAAACCACAATTTATAGGATTTTTATCTCATTTCAATTTCTTTTGGAGGATGAGTAGAAATTTTCTCGGAATCAGAATTTGATGGATTCATTCACAGTGAAGGACAGAGTAGCTAACACATGCAAGTATAGTAAAAATGCATATAAGTGAATGTAGGAAACAGCATAAGAATAGTACATTTTTATCTACCATTGTTCCATAAGTGTATATGGATCAATCATCTAGGGAAAATAATTCTCTTAATTAAAGTATTTAATTACCATAGTCTTTTCTTCTACAGTCACAAGTACACAAAATATCATTTTTTTCTCTCTGGTTTTGCACCATCTCCCCAAATAAATAAAGATAGAATATTAGTTCTATGTTCTGATTTCTTTCTTATCTGAATTTGTTTACAAATGTGCTCCCTTGAGTCTCCATAGCAACCTATTCAATATATGGGAGCTCTTCTTAATCTTAAACATTAGACTAGATCATCAGGGATGAAGTTTGGAGCTTATATTTAGGAAATAAAAAAGAAGAGGGAAAAATTCTCTGTTCATTTGCCAACATTGAGTCAATATTCATTCCACCATATACCTCCCAAGATAGTAAATGATCCTTCCTCAAACAGTTATTCAATGTCAAGGTGAAGTAGAGTTGCTAAAAATGAGAAAACAAAAGAAATGTTAGAAGTGTAGGGAAGACAACCCTGCAAACTATACTCACAGATCTGCTGAACAAAAGCCGCATTGAGCATGCAAGGCAGTTATAATCAACCTGGGTAACAATTAAAAAAAATCTGGAGTCGGAGGGATCGGCACATATGTCAACTGGGAAATTTTCTGGTCTCAAGGGCCCTTACTGATTTTCTAAGCATTCCCTGCTCCTGGATTTCCTGTAACCATGTTCTACTCACTGGTCAGGATAAACCAGTGTGCTCTTGTACTATCCTCATTAGTGTCTTGTGTAGGAGACATGACCCCCAATACAAAGCCTATTTCCTTCCTCCAAATTTTGATGTGATGTGTGAATATTCTTTATGCAGCTTTTAATATATATGTATTTCAAACATTATTATTCAAACACATACATCTATTACCAATTGATTTTCAACAAGCATGTCTACATTTGATTCAAAGGGGAAAGGTGGTGTTTTAACAAATGGTTGAAGGACAACCGGACAGCCACTTACGGAAGAATGAAGTTTAATATATACTTCACATTACACACAAAAAATAATTTGGAATGCACCAAGGACATTAATGTGTAAGCTAAATCCATAAAACTCTTAAAAAAAAAGATAGGGGCAAATATTCATGACTTTTTATCTGGCAATAGAGTCCTAGCTATAATATCGAAAGCATGGGCAACAAATGACAAAATAGCTATATTTTGCTTCATAAATACTAAAGTTTTGTGCATAAAATATGCTATTAAAAATAAAAATAAAACCTTCAGAATTGGAGAAAATATTTCAAAACCTACCCTGTTAGCCTTATGAGAATGAATGAAAATATAGTTCCCCAAACCATCATCAATGTCAATGATTTTCTAGGACTCAACTCCCTGGAAGCTATTACAGTAACAGATGCCTTTTCTTTTATACACAAAGATAGATATCCCAATCATCTAAATGCAGAGACATATAGGAAAAAGTATATAGGAGGATATCAAATGTGAAGCACCCAATGTCTACTTTAGTGAAGTCAGGCTAGATTTAACATCCTGTTGTCAATGTGTGCTATCAATGTGTTTGTATTAGTCTAGGTACTTTAGAGAAACAAATCCACAGCGACTCATGTATAAGAGAGAGTTTTATGTAAAGAAAAGGTGCATCATGTAAACATCCCAACCCAATGCTGCCCAAGCCCACAAGTCCAACATTAACCCAACACCAGTCCACAAAGTCCTCCACCTCACAAAACAGAGGCAATGATGCCGACTGTAGGAGGAAAGCTGAGTCAGTGAACGAACAAGCATCTCAGCACTAGCAGGGGTCTCCACACGGCTGCTCCAGCACCCAGAGCTGCATCAGGATAGGTCCATGTAGCTTCTCCTTGGGGATGTCTTGTAGGAAGTCAATCTTGCAAGCTGAAGCAGGGAACTGCTAAGGCAGCTGCACCCGGGGCAACCATCACAAAACAAGAGACCCGAGAACTAGAAAGGTGAGGCTTCACCACCCATTTATCCCTCCGCCTTTCAACCAGCCCCACATGTGATTATCGGCCAGGCTGGCACAATTAACTAACTCAGTGTTATTAAATGAGAATTTTTATTGAGGCTTCATCAATTGCTTGACTGATTGCCCACATGGGTGATCTCATCATCCATTCAGTTTAATCCTTGTGACCCAAGCCTCCCACCCTAAATCACTTGGTTGGTCTTTCTGGCATGGTCAGCTATAATGAAAATTTAAATCTCATATTTCTAATCCAAAATTGGCTAAACTGTTTGTCATAGCCTGGGAACTTTAGAGAAAGAAAACCAGTGAATTTGTTTGTTAGATAGGTAGATCGATACATAGGTACATAGATAGACATGGGGGATGGGGATGGATATAGAAGTTCACATAGATAGATATTAAAAAAAAATCAGTGTTTCCCAAAGTGGGTGATAGGATGCCATGGGGGACACTGGAATGATCAAAGAGCAGCAAAAGTAGATACATGCATGTTATCCTGGATTATGGGTTATAGTACAAATGTTTTTTATTTGCTTAAGGGGCGCTTAAATTTTAGGGTTTTTTTTTTTTTCTGTAAAGGGAGCGATAGGCCAAATAAGTTTGGGGATTTATTATATAGACATTCATATATATTCATAGAGATTAATTTCAAAGACATGAATCAAATAGTTTTAGAGGGAGGCAAATCCCAAGTCATTGAGCCAAATGTCAGGCTGGAGGTTTCTCCAGACTCACTTAACTGTAGTGGTCATCCATTGCTGGTTGCAGAGGCCAATGAACCCAAGGTTTGCAGGTAAAATGGTAAGGTGTTAATAAAATCCATGATTAGGAAAAAAAACAGAGGTGAGATGACAAGTGTTTTAGTCTGTGTCGACTTGAGAAACAAATTCATAGGCAATCACATGTGTAAAGAAAGAGCTTTATATAAAAGAGCAATTGAATATTGAGAAAACATCCCAGCCCAGTCCAGATCAATTCCATAAGTCCAGTATTAGCCCATTTGTCTGATACCAATCTATAAATTTCTCTTCAGACTCACAACACACATACAATGATACTAAATGCAGGAAGACCACGGGCCAGTGGGTGGATCATCTTGTGGATCCAATAGTGGTATAAGCATCTCAGCACTGGCAGGGGTCCCCCCATGTCTTCTCCAGCTCTGAGGCTCTGACTGCTATCAGCCTGTCTCCATGTGGCTTGTCAACAGGCATGTATATATGTAAATATATTTATATAGGATGATGGGCAAATAGATCTATGTGCATATGTTTATGGTTTAGTGTTAAGGCAGCAGCTGGACTTTGGACCTCCACGCAAGTACTTAATGCAAGAACACTTTGTTCTATCAAATTGGCATTCCATGAATCACACCTACCCAACACAATCACTGAAGACACATGTGTGCATAAGCACATGTGGTGAAGAAAGCTGATGATGCCTAGTTATCAAAAGATAGAGCATATAGGGTCTTAAAGGCTTGAAGATAAACAAGTGGCCATCTAGCTCAGATGTAGCAAAGCCCACATGGAAGAAGCACACCAGCCTGTGTGACCATGAGGTGTCGAAGGGATCAGGTATCAGGCATCAAAGAACAAAAATAGCATATCTTTGTAAATGAGGGGTAGTGCAGATTGGAAACCCAAAGCCCATCTGTACACACTTGGACACTCCCTTACATAAGGGTAGTGAGGAGGAGACAAGCCAGTCAGCATGCAGTGTAGCAACAATGAAACATACACTTATCCTCTAATTCTTAAATGCTTCCTCCTCCCACTATCATGATCGCAATTCCACCTTACAAATCCGGCTAGATCAGAGGATGTACACAGGTACAGATAGGAACTGGAAACATAGGGAATCCAGGGGAGATGATTCCTCAGGACCTGTGGGGAGAGGGGTGATACCGGAGGGTGGAGGGAAGGTAGGGGTAGAAAAGGGGAACTGATTACAAGGATCTACACATAATCTCCTCTCTGGGGGAAGGACAACAGAAAAGTGGGTGAAGGGAGATTTGAACGGTGTATGACAAGATAATAATAAGTTATATATTATCAAGGGATCATGAGGGAGGGAGGAACAGGGAGGAAGGGGGGGAAATGAGGAACTGATACCAAGGGCTTAAGTGGAGAGCAAATATTTTCAGAATGATGAGGGCAACTAATGTAAAAATGTGCTTGACACAATTGATGTATGTATGAATTGTGATGAGTTTTATGAGACCCCAATAAAATAATTTTTAAAAGAGACTGTCTAGTGTCCCACCTAAAGCGAGCTATTTATCTCCTTAGCACCTCCAAATGAGGCCATCAAGCTGCGACCTGACATTCTAGCCATCAAGCTGTGACCTGACATTCTAGCCGCCACTCCTTCAAGTATAAGTCTCAAATTGACAACAGACTATGTAACTACCACAGCAAGTTAGATGCAGAATCCAGACCTAGCCCAAAGCAAAGCAAGGTTCTGCAGAGCATCCACATATATTGAAATCAGGACACATTTCTGAGGAAGTTGTTTTACAATTAATTATCTGCTCATAGCAGATTTCATCGAGGGGGTGATTGAATTAGATTTCCTCATGGGGCATGGCTGCATCTTAACTGCCAAACAATTGAGAATCCTGGCCCAGCCAAGTTGACATGCAATCTTTACTATTACTGTCCATTCCTTGGCACATCTACATGTCTCCTAAAAGCATTTATAATCTCTAAATAAAAGGAAATATAATATCACTCTTGCACCTAGTAACAAATGTTGTACACAAAATGCAGTAACTTCATTATAATTTTATATTTTAAAAGTGAGCACAACAAATATGTTTCATGCACACATGTTGTTGTTGTTAGGTGCTGTTGAGTAGGTTCCATCTCATAGCAACTGTATGTGCAACAGAATGAAACACTGCCCAGTCCTGAGCCATCGTCACAATTGTTCTTATGTTTAAGTCTATTGTTGCAGCCACTGTGTCAATCCATCTAGCGGAGCCTTCCTCTTTTTCCCGGCTCCTCTACCAAACATGCTGTCCTTTTCCAGGGATAGGTCTCTTCCAATAACATGTCCAAAATACGGGAAACAAAGTTTTGCTATCCTTGCTTCTAAGAAGCATTCTGACTGTACTTCTTCCAAGATCGTTTTGTTTGTTCTTTTGGCAGTCCATGATACTTTCAATATTCTTCACCAGCACTACAGAAGGAGAACATACAATTATTTCCTCACAGTTGTGGTACAAGGTTTATCCTATGAACACTCTATCTGTGTGTATGCTTCTTTCCTGAAAAATCCACTCGAACATGCCCGTTTCCCTAAGCTTTCGGATACATTTTTCTACAGTATACCCAAGCAGGTCTGGTGCTTCAACTTGGTTTGGTGTAGACTACTAAGAAATCCATCCTTTAGTGAAAAAACTGAATAAACTATTAGAGCTTTCCTTAGACTCTCTAGCTGAAACACTGAATTAAGGATCTGTGCTTAGGGTGTATATATTAACATACTCAGAATGAACAAACCTCACATTGCTTGCAACATTATTCCATCCCCTTACTAACTGTCCTCATATATATACTTCAAGTTTATGTTTTTACATATTAGAAAATTCAAGCACTTCTTTGTAGTGTTTAAGTACTCTTTCTGGGTCACAATTTATATTTCACTTTTTGAGGGGACTCACTGGGACTTGAGTTATATAATTCTAGAAGAAACAATGGGTGGAGGTTCTGGTTCAAGATGGCTGCCTAATCACATGAAGAGTGAATTCCTCTCCAAGAACCAAGAGGAAAACATCAAGAAAGAGAAAATGGGGTGGAAGTCATCTCAGAGAACTACTCAAGAGGTAAGTAACCTGAACCTTCCCGAGGTGCAAGATGTTGAGAACAGCACAGGATATGCCTACCCCTTCCTCCCACCCAACCTAGCTGCTGCTTTAGCAGTAGACTTCAAAGGCCTCTGAACTTCACAGCTGGTGTGCACTCCATATATCTGCCCTTCATATTGCCAATGCAGCCTTCTTACCCTTCAGCCGGCAAGCACCAATCAGCTGGCGAGGGTCCCAACTGGAGATTGCCCCCTGGATAGTGTGCAAGCCATGTGCCTTGGGTGTCGCAGCCCAAGCATTGGCTGACCTGAGTACCAGGTCCCTTCACAACCGTAATTAGACCACTCCAGACTTTCCAGAACAATATCCTGCCGTCTGAGAAGGCTTATACTCCCCTTGTCATATAGGCCATCTAGAAAACGACCTTCCCCCTGCAAAAGTGGCTGCTACAGCCCTTTCCCATCCCTTAATCGCCCAAACAGCATAAGCCTCTCCGCACTCCTACCTGGACTGCTTAAACTCTGTTACTTTAGGACAGCTCGCTACAATTAGCCACAATCTACCGGTACCTCCCAAACTAGAAGACATCCAGTCTCTTAGCTTCTGCAGGCCCACTCAATCCCCTCACCTTCATCTCAGTCTCTACGAACACCTAGACCTGCCAGTTCAAACACTGAGAAGGACAGGTCACTCACACCTAAGCACTACTTCCAATTGCGCAAATGATCTGGGACATGCACATCCTTGAACTCACCCAGGACACACTTTAGACTCCCATCTTTTTGTTCACTTCTTTACAACAAAAATTTTGAGTGTTTTCATTATCTCTCTACAAGCAGTTCTCTAGTAACTTTTAATAAAAATATTTTTCTTCCATTTCTGCTCTCCTTGAGTTACTAATACTCTTACATCTCCCTTCCAATATCTCATTTAGACCACATAGAGTCATTCAGAGCAATGCCACACCCAGTATGACCACTTGTGCCTTGCCCCCTACCCCTGGGCCATCTTAATAAAAGATGTTGGCTCTGCTATCTCCTCCAGGGTTCTTTCTCAGAGACCACGGCCATTTGAAAGATATGAGTCCCACATATTCCACATTCATCGGACCTTGGACTGGGCAAACCACTCTACCTGCCAAACTAAAAGACCCCTCATATCTTAGCACACACAGCCCCACTCAACACCCTCCCCTCTAACCCACAGTCTACTTAAACCTAGTCTTGCCAATCCAAGCACCCACATGGGTGGTGCCATTTACTCCTAGGTGCTGCTTCCAACTGCCCACCTGATCCCTGTCACACATATTCTTGAACATTCCAAGGGCAGAGTTTAGCGCCCCCAGCTTCTTCTTATTCATTTTAACTTTTTAAAGTAAAATTTTATACTATATTTATAATTTCCTTTTCATTATTCCTGTCCTTTCTTTCATTCTCTTTAATGAAAATATTTTTCCACCACTTCTACAAAGACAGATGCGTGAACACTGAACAACACACTACTTAAAAAATGACTGCATAATTAATCAATTAAGGGAGGAAACCTAAAAATTACTTGAAAAATACAAGGATGGTAACACAACATACAAAAACCTTTGGGAGAAAGCAAAATCAGTTATCAGCATTCTATCTATAGAAATCAATATACACATGAAAACACAGGAGAAATCCAAAATCAACACCTTAACACAATACCTTAAAAACTGGAACAAGGGCAACAACATAAACCCTCCATAAACAGAACAAAAGAAATCATAAGTATCAGAGTAAAAATAAATGAACTCGAAAAAGAAAATAAAAAGAAAATATAAACAAGACAATAAGTTGGCTCTCAGGAAAAAAGAAGCTTATACCAAGGCCTCTGGTAGAAAACGTTTTGGAAATGATGCTGGCAACGCATGTACAAATATGCTCGACACTATTGATGTATGGAATGTTATAAGAGCTGTAAGAACCCCCAATAAATTGTTTTTTAAAGTTAGGTCTTTGAAAGGATTATTAAAATTGACATGAGTGACCAACTTAACAATAGAAAAGAAAGGAAAGATGCAAATACCTAGAATTAGAGATGTAAATGATGACATCTCAACAGATACAAATGACATAAAAAGAATAACACAATTGAGTTAGTCTGGGTAGACTAGAGAAACAAATCCACAGAAACTCATATGTATATGAGAGTTTTATATAAGAGGTAAATGTACATTAGGAACACATCCCAACCTAGTCCAGTCCAAGCCCACAAGTCTGACATTAGCCCATATATCTGACACTGATCTACAAAGTCCTCCTCAAACTCACAAAACATACACAATAACACCGAATCCAGGAAGAAAGCTGAATAAGGGAGTGTATAAGCATCTCAGCATTGGCAGGGGTCTGCACATGGCTGCTCCAGCACCCAGGGCTGCATCCGGGTAGGTCCATGTGACATCTCCTCAGCGATGTCTCACAGGAAATGAAACTTGCCAGCTGAGGCAAAGAACTAGCTTAGGCATCTGCACACTGGTCAGACCATCAGAGAACAAGAGATCAGAGAACAAGAAAGGCAAGGCTCACCAAGCCATTTATCTCTCTGTCCTTCAATTAATCCCACATGTGTTCATTGGCCATGTTGGTACAATAAACATTAACTATCTCAACAAAGCTATGAAGATCCTATATGAAAGACTGTGCTCAAACAAGTTTATTACCTAGCCAGACTTAATATTTTGAAAATTTCCATATTATTTAAAACAATCTATTGATACAATGCAATTCCTACCCAAATTCCCACTTCATTCTGTAAAGAAATGGGAAAAACCCTATCAACTTCAAATGAAAGGGGAAGAGAACTAAGACATGCAAGGATTTCTTAAAAACAAGAGTTAGATCAGAAACCTCACATTACCTGACCTCAGAACCTCCTACATAGCCACAGTAATCAAAATAGCCTGGTATTGGTACAATGATAGATACATAGACCAACAGAACAGAAAAATCAGAAGGAAATGTATCCACCTACAGGCAACTGATTTCGACACAGAATTAAAACTATCAAATGGGATAGGGATAGCCTCTTTCACAAACGGTGTTAGAATTTTTGAATCTCCATATTCATGACAATGAAAGCAGGCCCATCCCTCTCC
The DNA here is from genome assembly GCF_000313985.2 of Echinops telfairi. Classification (NCBI taxonomy): domain Eukaryota; kingdom Metazoa; phylum Chordata; class Mammalia; order Afrosoricida; family Tenrecidae; genus Echinops; species Echinops telfairi. Next base: position 10,892,428 of record NW_022103942.1, read on the forward strand.
CCACGAACAAAATGACCTCAAGATGTATTACAGACCTATTGGGACAAAGTCCCTATTGCAGGGCATACACAAACTGCCAAGTATAGTAAAGGAAGCACATATAGGGTAAGAAAAAATAGATGACTGCCACATACAAAAAAAATAAAACACGTATGCACATTGAAGACAATCAAAAGAGTAAAAGGAGAAAATTTGGGGAGAAATTTTTAGCAATGACACAATGGGCAAAGGTATAATTATAAAAATATATAGAATTCTACAACACCTTAGTAAGAAAATAGCAAATGACCCAATTAGAAAGTGGGAAAAAGACATGACTCAAATGGCTAACACATACACTGGCCATCAGGGAGATGAAAATCAAAATTAAGATGGGCTATCACTTTACACCCATAAAGGTTCTCCAGTTTAAAGAAGAAAAATCCCAGAAAACAACAAATTCTGGAGTTTATGGAGAGACTGGAATTCTAATACACTCCAGGTGGGATTGTTAAAATCTACAACAGGGGAAAGTAATATGGCCCTGCAAAAAGCATCTGGGAAAAGTAATTCCATATGATCCAGAAATACTTCTACTCCAGTTTCCCAGGCAATGAGGTAGTTTGCCTAGGGCATATGAATCATATAAAAAACAAAAACAAAAAACAAACTCACTGCCATTAACTTAATACTGACTCATAAGGACCCTATAGGAAAAGGTAGAACTGCCCTTGTGAGTTTCTGAGACCACAACTGTTAATGGTAATAGAAAGCCTACCTGCCTTATGTACAGAAACATTGTCCTATGCGCCCCCTGGGAGGGTTACATGGGTGCAAAGACTTTGAGTAAACTTTGAGTATATGACTGTTTGCATGTTCCAGGAATTTGGCTCAATTGCTAGGTGTTAAGGAGATTCTTTGCTGCAGACAAGAGGAACTCCCTCAGGTCAGAATATGCTTGCAAGCAAGAATGTTTGTTACTTATGAACCAGGAGAATATCTTGAGCCTGAAGTCACTGTGACCTAGAATAGCACCTCAATTTGAAGTTTTGAAAACTTCCTCCTTTGGTGTGCAAATAAAAACTGGCCAGAGAAGAAGCTCAGGAGGTCTTCTCTCCTATGAGTACCACTCCTTCTCAACTCTTGACTCAATCTCCTGTCTTGAGTAGTTACTCCTTGAGTCTCAGGTAGCTCCCAGCTGGCTGGAGTGCTACAACATTATTTCTACATCTTAATAATCCCTTTGACAGGGGAGGCCTCACCTGGACTGGGTCAGTTTCCCATGCTGCAGAGAGAAGAAAAAGATAAATCCGTTCCAAATAACATTATTCTTCCCCGCCCCCCCCCATCATTTTATTAGGGCCTCATACAACCCTTATCACAATCCATACATACATCAATTGTGTGAAACACATTTGTACATTCATTGCCCTCATT
>NW_022103942.1:10893943-10919755 GCF_000313985.2 Echinops telfairi
TGATCGGTTGATCTACTTTTAGAAAAGCGTACAGGTTAGAAATATAGCAATAAGGAGATGCTTCAACATGTACCAGTAAGCACCCTTCGCAGCACCCTTGAGTTGATTCTGACAGTGGGATTGCTCCATGGGGTTTCCGAGACTGTGGTCTTGACGGCAGGAGAAGGAGGGGCTTTCTACTCCCACAAAGAGTTACAGTCCTGCCCTGTCTTTAGGGCTGCTAATAATCAGAATCAGCTTGATAGAAGGGAGAGATAAAGACAGAGAATCTTTTTTTTAAGTCGTTTTATTAGGGGCTCATACAACTCTTATCACAATCCATCCACACATCAATTGTGTCAAGCACATCCATTGCCCTCATCATTCTTAAAATATCCGCTCTCCACCCAAGCCCCCGGCATCAGCTCCTCATCTTTTCCCCTCCCTCCCCGCTCCCCACTCCCTCATGAACCCTTGATAATGTATAGATTATTATTTTGTCATATCTTGCACTGCCCGACTTCTCCCTTCCCCCACTTTTCTGTTGTCCATCCCTCCGGGAGGTTATATGTAGATCCTTATAATCCGTTCCCCCTTTTCACCTCACCCTCCCTCCACCCTCCCAGTATCACCACTCTCACTACTGGTCCTGAAGGGATCTTCTGCTCTGGATTCCCTGTGTTTCAAGTTCCTATCTGTACCAGTGTACATCCTCTGGTCTAGCCAGATTTGTAAGGTAGAATTGGGATCATGATAGTGGTGGAGGGGAGGAAGCATTTAGGAACTAGAGGAAAGTTGTATGTTTCATCGTTGCTACACTGCACCCTGACTGGTTCGTCTCCTCCCTGTGACCCTTCCATAACAGGATGCCCAATTGCCTACAGATGGGCTTTGGGTCTCCGCTGCGCACTCCCCCTCATTCACAATGATATGATTTATTGTTCTGATAATGCCTGATACCTGATCCCTTCGACACCTCGTGATTGCACAGGCTGGTGTGCTGCTTCTGTGTGGGCTTTGTTGCTTCTGAGCTAGATGGCCGCTTGTTTACCTTCAAGCCTTTAAGACCCCACATGCTATATCTTTTGATAGCTGGGCACCATCAGCTTTCTTCACCACATTTGCTTATGCACCCTCTTTGTCTTCAGCGATTGTGTCGGGAAGGTGAGCATCATGGAATGCCAGTTTAATAAACAAAGCATTCTTGCATTGAGGGAGTACTTGAGTGGAGGCCCAATGTCCTTCTGCTACCTTAATACTAAACCTATACTTATATGCACATAGATCTATATTCTACAGTAACATCAGATTGATGATCACTACTACAAAAGTTACAGTGAACCTTATGGGAAACCCAAGTCAAGAGGTGATGAGGTGGAGGGAGAAGGAGAAGGTGACCACAGTTCTGTTGGTGGGTAAACCGAGAGGGGCAAGGTAGCATGCCATTGGGGAAAACACTCAACATTAAGTATATAGACCACCAATGGGAGAATAAGCTTGGAGTCATGTTCCTAAGTATTTTTTTATCTAGTTTTTATTCCACCTTTGGTAAACCAGGACATGTACTACAGATAGCCAGGACTTTAGACTCTGTCCATTCGAGGTCCACAACATCCTTTATAGTCCATATCCAAAAGATCCAATGTGGAACTCCAATTAAGTGAACTGCACTCTATTTTAAACACACTAGTAGCAGATTAAAGGAATTAAAATACTCTCATGGATCTAAGGCTGAAATGCCCCATTGTAAGAGGAAGAGGATGACTTCTATCCCAAAGATATCCAAGAACCAAATCATTGACTTTGATTCAAAATTCTTCCATTGAGGGTGCCTGATAAGAAGCATCTCAAGACTCCCAATGTGTCAGTCTCCGTAAACTAGGGAAACAAATCCACAGAAACCCATACATATAAGAGAGTTTTATATAAAAGGTAAGTGTACATTAAGAAGGCATCCCAATCCAGTGCTACCCAAGTCCATAAATCCAACATTAGCCCATATGTCCAACACCAATCCACAAAGTCCTCCTCCATCTCACAAAACACATGCAATGATGCTGACTGCAGGAGGAAAGCCAAGACAGTGAGTGTGTAAGCATCTCAGTGCTGGCAGTGGTCTCCACACCCAGAGCTGCATCCAGGTAGGTCCATGTGGCTCCAGCACCCAGGGCTGCATCCGGGTAGGTCCATGTGGCTTCTCCTCAGAGATGTCTTGCAGGAAGTGAGCCTTGCCAGTTGAAGCAGGGAACTGGCTAAGGCAGCTGCACCCTGGTCCGGCCATCAGAAAGCAAGAGACCCGAGAACTATAAAGACGAGGTTCACCAAGCCATTTATCTCTCTGCTCTTCAATTAACTCCACATGTGTTTATTGGCCAGGTTGGCACAATAAGCTTTAACTATCTCAGCCATATATGTGCAATTTTTGTATTTCCTTTGCCTTTTTATGATATGTATGGTCCAGTTCTGTCTTTGTGAATAAGCATGATTGAAAATTTCACCCTATCTTCAACCCTGTCAGTATAAATGGTTTTCTGTCACCTAAACTGTTAATCTGTACAAATCAACAATCCATGCATTTGGGTCCCAAATACTGTCTTATACATTTATATTTTCTTTTCCCCTTGACAGTGTTTTAAATTCCATACTATTGTGTAAATTAATGGTAAAACCAATAGAATTAGCATATGCCCCATGGGGATAAGTTATAATGTCCTTTAACAAAATAAGAATGATGCCATTAAAGTGAATCAGGGACATATATAAACCATAGATCTATTCATGGATTTTGAACTCACACTTAATCACAGCCCTAATTTAAGAGTAATTAGTTCTTATGACATGGCCCTGCTCAAATACCTATTCTCACGAAGTGATCTCTGAAGATATGGGTACTATAACAAAGTGTGGCGAAGAAAGCCAATAGAGCCTGCCTATCAGAAAAATAGCATCTGGGGTCTTAAAGGTCAGTCTTAATAGCAGCCATTTAAGGGAGGTGTGGGCTAAGTCAACACATGTGATTAAATGAAATAATAATTATAGTTATATATTCTAGGGTTCATAATATAAATAGACATAATATGTATAGCACTAATAGCATAAAACTGGTGGAAAAAGGAAAGGAACAATGAGTAGTAAAGTTTGTATATTTCCCTGGAATAAAATCAATAAATCCTACAAAGTTAAAGATGAATATTATAAACACCAAATCAACTTCTAAGAAAACTAATTTCAAAAATACCAAGAAATGAAAGGGCTTAAATATGACTAACCAAAAATATCCAATTAATATAAAGGAATGCAATAAAGGAGGAACAGAGGAACAAAGAAAATATGAGCTATCTGGAATATAAAAGGCAAAATTATATAAATAAATCCTACCTTATCAATAATAAGTATGAGTATATGGACAAATCTAATCAAAAGGCAGTGACTTTCAGATAAGCTAAAAATAAATAAGTAAACCCTGGGTACCCAGGCCAAGTGCCATAGAACACTGGGGCATTGAATCCTGGGTCTGCTGGGCACACAACACACAACACGCTCCAAAGGCCATCAGAGAGATCTGATACTGAAACTCCAGTAGGTGAAATGGACTCCACCTCAAACATACCTGTAACCTAAGGACTTATGACTGAAAGTTCATGGTTTTGAAGAGCAGAAGCCAGCTATATCACGAGTACTACATTGTCAGTAGGCTGGGCAGACAATCATTGTGTTACGATATCAATGCTCAATATGTTGTAATATGATATACATTTATTTAAGCAAACCTGTGACTGACATTTTCAGTAAATTTCGCTGAAAGTTGTCCCTGACAACCAACTCCCATTGTTTGTGTAAATCGCTTCCAGCCACAAAAGAATCTATTCAGTACAATGTAAATAATTCAAGTATTGCAATATGTAGTTAGCGTACTTTGGCCCAATATTCCTCTGTCAACTGTGTTTGAAAAACTAGTACTAAGGGTAACATTTACCAATGACAACATTAACAGAAGATCTTTATGATCCAGAGAAATGATCATTAAGACTCTATACCATAAATTCAGAAGCAGGTCTCTAAAGGGAACTAAAGGCAGATGAAAACAAACAAACAAACATAGATCCAGGAATGGGCTTGGGGCTTGCACTGAATCCTAGCTCCAATTTAAGAAAAATTAGTTCTTACACCATGGTCCTGCTCGATACTTTCCTTCAGGAAGGGAGCACAAAAGATATGGGTGCTATAGTACAGTGTGGTGAAGAAATTAGATGGTACCCGGCTATCAAATAGAATAGCGTCTGGGATCTTAAAGGCTTATTTCCAAACAAGCAGCCATCTAAGTGAGATTTCAACTAAGTCCACCTGGAAGATTTCAACTATGTCCTTATGGTCCAACATAAGTGACCAAAGGACTGTAAATCATATAATCTGAACCCAAAGGAAGAAATAGTATCAGAGCCTTAACTGTTAGACTCTGATTTGTAGAAGGCTGTGGATGACAGTGGGAGCCCAAGATACCATTGTGAGGTCTATACAGGAAATAAGCCTCCGGTGATTTCCCATTATACATAACGGAGAGTTAGAAAGAAACTGGTTACCAAACTGTGTGACTCCAATGATAAACCTGACTAGAATGGTTAAAACATTGTCAATTGATTCCCCACCCCTCTGATGCACATTGGGCCTGATCTGGTTTTCAACATTTTCTGTGGTTTTCTTTCCTTTTATTTTCCTTCATATTAGGGATTATCTCTGCTGTATTTTATGATTGGGACTAGCCTTCTTGAATTTTTGTTATATGTTTTGCTGGTTTTCGGTATGTGAGACCCAGGATTGATGAACCTGTAGAGACAGCAAGTAGAATAAGCATTCCTGGGGGGTACAGTGGGGGAGAGTGGAGGAGATGATATCAAGGAGTTCAACAAGAAAGAGAATGTTTTGAAACTGATTGTGTTAACAATGGTACAATACTGCTTGATGTGACTGAACTACAGAATGATATGATTATCTGTATTACCTCCCAATAAAAAGATTTGGGGAAATAAATAAATAAAATCCAATTGTATGTATATACCCTACAGGATATATGTTTTATTTTTTTAAATACCAAAAATTAAAATCAACAAGATGAAAAATAGTGTATCATGCAGACAGCAAGAACAAGAGAAAATAATTGCCTATGCATATATTAGGGCTTAAAAATAGATATAGAATAAAAACCTGAACTGGAGAAAATAAATGCTATTATATAATGATAAAAGAACAATTTGCCTAGAAGGCATGTCAATTATAAATAATACAAACTTAACAAGAGACCGCAAAATACATGAAGCAAAAAATGTCAGAATTAGAGGGATAAAAAGATCTCACAGGGATGGAGGCCAGGCCTGGCTCCTGACTTGGTGCCTTCAGAGCATACCCGCTGGGGCACAGATATCACCAGGTTGGGGCCTGGGCCAAGATCAAGGCCCAGCTCCCGCCTGGTGACATCTTGCTACCCTGATAGAAAGCAGAGTCCAACCAAGCTTTGGATTTCTTTCTGTGCTCCACCAGTAAACTAGGTCAATCCCTTGGCCAGACAATCTCCCTGTGCCCTACCAGCAAGCCAGACACGTATTTCACACCCTGCCAGTAAGAAGCCCCTGCCTTGGCCCTGCTATCTCTCCGTGGACGGCTAGCAAGCAAGTGGCAGCCCAGCTTAGTCATTCTTTCTTCATCATAATAGAATGCCACACAAAAGGTGTCTTAAGTTATAATCGCTACCAAATTTCTTGAGCTCAAAGCCATTCTAGCATTGCTTCCATAAGCAACACATTAGACAATGTTCTTCCCCAAGGTGGGAAAATTCGGCTAAAAGTGAATGACAGGTGGAAAGAGAAATAATAGCTGGGGGCAAAAGAATAAATGAATGAGTTATGCAGAGAGAAAAACCTAATATTATGCTTATTCTTTGAGAGAGACTCAGAATGATGGAATAATCTTCTGTCCATTCAAGTATGAATGAGTTAATGTCTAGAAGAGCCAAGAGGTTGCCTCAGTTATGATCAATTAATATGGCCCTTCTAGCCATGGTTCCTTATGTGATATATTATGATCCTGTACTCTATATTCCTGTGGCTATAGTCTCACTTTGGAGGGCATTCTCTGTCATGCTGATAGACAGGGATGGGCTGGGATAGAGACCTGATCTCGGTGGAGGATGTGGGAAGGAGCAGACCCTTTATTTCCTGGGGAGCGTCTTTGACTTTACCTTGGTAGAGGGTGTGACTTAAGACATCTTCTTTTGTGGAGGATAAATGCTGGTTCTAGAACACATCTCCTCACCTGGAAAGCCAGACTTCTATTTCCTGACCGAGCTGTGGTAGAAGCAAGAAGACCTGCTATGGCTTTTGAACAGTTTTGGCATCTAACTCTGGACTCTGCTTTTGACTCATATCTGCCTGCCCTTCAGCTTTTGGACTGAACAGCACCCACTTCCAAGTGAGACATTCCCTCAAAGTTCCATGATTTTCTGAGGGACATTGCTACCATCCACAGAACCCAGGGATGTGAGGGCATATACTCTAGGAAGGAACGGGATGGGGATGGGGGGCATGGCAAGGTGTGGGAATGCAGTGGCATCACATCTTGTAATAGTTGGATATTTGGGGCACCATTAATCTCCAACTCCAAGTCTGGTATTCATTCTTAGAAAAAAACAATTATTACCACATAGCAAGAGATCACTGGGCTTGGTGGCTTGCCAGGCTTTGCATGCATGGCACACAAAGACAATGATTGTTAGAGGGCAGGGAAGATTGAGAGACGGTTGGAAGTGGGTGCCTCATGAGCAGGTTTGTCCTTTCCTCTCTTTACCCCTGGTATGCACTCCTATCATATTTATTTTAAGTGGAAAAAAAGGATAATTTAATAAGTTTTGATTATCAACATCAATGAACACAAATACTTAAAGAAACAAGTTGCTGACATATGCACTTTCACATGTGTTGCCAGAAATTAGAATCTTGTCTGACCAAGAGAAAAATTTACTTTTGGAAGACATAGGTTATTATAAGAGTATTTTATTTAGAGACCCCAGAGGAGGAAGAAAACCTTACCGGCCAGCATGGCAGGCCTGGAGATTTCTTGCCCCCCTTCACTCCCTCCCTGCCCTTCATGCACATCAAGCATTTTCAGAGAAACCCTGGTGGTGTCATGGTTACAGCTTGGGCTGTGATCTGCAAGGTCCAGAGAGACCAGCAGGCATACTCCTATCAAGAGTTACAGTCCCGGAACCCCACAGGGGCACTTCTATACCCTGTCAAATAGGATTGTCATGAGTCACAATTGACTTAATGGCAATGACTTTGGGTTTTTGGTTTGGTACGTGCAGTAGATTCTCATGAACTTCCATCAGAGTAGAAAGGGGATCTGGGAAATTTAGTCCCAAGGTGTTCTCATGGACTCCACACAAGCTCTGTCCATATCTCCGCTTTCTGGCCTTTGTCCTGTCTCATTTCTGCTGCCTCTTTCCCCACCCCCACCTCCAACCCCCATCCGTTTCATACACATAAGCATGTACGGGATCAGGGGTGGAGATATCTCCTTCAGCAGCTTCCTGCTTCTATGCGGCATAGACTATCATGATCCAGCCTATATGAGCAGAAATATCCCCTAATCTACTTTACATGAAGAGGATCAAGTTCTTTCAAGCAATCTTGACTTGAGGTTGTAAGGGACAGCAAGGTGAACAGACTCAGACACAAGGAAAAGCATTAGCAAACAATGAGATTTACTTCGTGTCTGGGTGCAGATGGACCGAGGTAGAAAAGTGCTTCAACCCCAGCAGAGGCTATAACATGCATCGGTCCTGAGCTCAGGGACTAATGCCCTTATATACTGTACAGAAATGAAAGATAGCGTTGGCCTCTCTGGAATGGAGGTATTCTAGATTGATTGGCATCATAAAAGCTGCAGGTAGTTAGTTTCAGTAGTCATCATTTGTGGTCCACTGGTTCCTTTGTGGTCTGTCACTGTCTTGGTTCTCTGGTTTCTAATGAAGGCACATTCTTTCCTGTTTGTGCAGAACTTTCTACAAGGTCACCTTGGGGCAGGACTTTACTGGGTCCGCTAGGATGCCACCACCGAGGAACTTTGGTTCTTAGCAGACTCTATCAAGCATTACAGAGCCTATGAGTCATTCATAGACAAAGGCTTGATCACGGTCTTCAACCTAGATGTCCTCAGTATCAACTGGGTTTGTTGCAGACATTTTCACAACACCCACACTAGAGGTTGTCCTAGGAGAAATTCTCAGTCAAAATAATGTGCGAAAATAAAGGAGAGCTGAGGAATGATCGGCACACGTCAATATTATAGCTGTGTAAGAACAATACAAAACTAACAGCACATTTCTCCTTTCCCTACTTTACTCTCAAGGATTCTTAATGTAAATTTTATTTAAAAAAAAAACAAAAACAACAAACAACACAGTCCAGAAGAGATCGGATACTGTAACAGGCTGAAATGAAAGGACAAAGACAGGTAACTCATTTTTCTTCATGTTCTAGCTCTGGGGACGCTTTTAGGCCACACTTTCGTGTGTGTGTGTGTGTGTGTGTGTGTGTGTGTGTGTGTGTGTGTGTGAAAGAGAGAGAGGGAGAGAGACATTCTCTCTGTAAGAACACTATCTCACCTGCCTTTTCTAGGATTTGTCCCGGCCACCTGTGTGGTATAGTAGCTAGAGTACTGACTTTGGCTTTGGGACTGATTTTCAAGGCATAGGATGGAGACAGGGCTCTGTGCGCAAGCTGCAGCTTTCTGCCGAACAAGTGCCTCTTGGCCATGACACATCTCCTTCTCTAGATTAGAGGTTGAAGATAGTGTATTGAGCTTTAGATGGTAGCCATAGAGGACTCTTTAAACTCCCCATGCTGGTTTTCCACTGAATAGCATCTTGGCTGTCTGCAAGATTTTGTCGTGTTCATCAGAGTCTATGTTCATCACCTTAGTCCAAACTGTTCTTTCCCCTCTACTACATGTGAGGCAGCAGTGAAAGAACACTATGAGTGGAATGCAGATTAGAATCATTTACTAACCCTTGTAAAGTTAACCTAGCTCATGTGTCTGTTCCTGATGGTAGCTACTCAATTAAGCCTGGTGCCTTTAGAGGTGTTATAGTGTATAGCTAGGTGGCCCTTTGTCTAATTTCCTTTTGAGAACAGTGATAGAATGTTCTCATGCAGTGCTTGCTTAGCACAGAGGCGTTTGACCCCGACTAGGATGAAGCTGCTAGGCAAGGCCTCTTGGAAAGAATGAAGTCCCTATGGGGAAAGCCTCCTGAATAAGATGAAGCCATTAGGCTCGGCCTCCTGAATAAAGGGTGGCTCACCTCCAGTCTGCTGCTCATGTGTTTGTCCAAGTACTGGCTCCTCAAGCTCCACATACCTTCAGACCTGAGGTACCAGGAAACAGCCCTGTTATACCTTTTCTGTAGTTATCTGTATGCTACAAGAAGTGTTGACTACTGCACAGACTTTACATTGCTAGACTAGTAAAAATAAAGTCCAAAGCTGCTGTTGTTCAGGGACACTTTAACCAAAAATTTACGTATGTCTGCTGAGCCCCCATCCCTCAGTAGCTTTGTCTACTATTTGTCTCATAGTGATTAATTTCTCAAAGAGTGCTTCAATTCTTTTATAACATAACTAGTGATGAAAGCACTGAAAAGTGACCAATCCCAACCTGAGTGTTGGAGTGTTGGATTTCCTTCTTACTCTCATTTGACAATCTCCTGAAATCTCAAGGAAAGCCTTTGTACACTACTACCAAACATTTATTTTCCCTGAAAGGTAAATGATGCTATATCATTTTTGTAACTGAGTGTCAAAATAATTATTTAACTAGACTCCAAGTGAGAATAAAACAAGGTATTACGTAAGACCTTGTAAAAGTTAAAAGTGGGAGCAGAATGAATTGTTAGTTTAAAAATGAGGATTCCTGTGGCAAATCCTACCATGCATTAAATTACTAGGACTTTCCCTGGAGTCTGACAGTCCATTGGAAGCATTCTTAATCCAAATGTCTATCTCCTGAAAAGGAAAAAGGTAACTAGACAGGTAGTTAACATCATTTTAGATTAAAATAGATAACAAGTAGCACATGTGAATATGATGAAATTGTACTGGTAACTTTTCAGAGGGGTGGGTATTCAGAAGGGTGCCTAAATTCTATATTTAATACTCTCCAGGGATCCTCAACCTTCCTAATGCCTTGACCCTTTAATACAGTTCCTCATGTTGTGGTGACCCCAACCATAAAATTATTTTTGTTGCTATTTCATAACTGTAATTTTGCTATGTTATGAGTTGGGTGACGCCTGTGAAAGAGCGATTCACCCCCCAAAGGGGTCACAACCCACAGGTTGAGAACCGCTGCTCTAGCCAGTTTCGCCACTGAGTCAGGAACCTGGCCCTCTTTGAGAAAGTTGCACCTAGGGTTGTATGCCCAGTAATTTTACAGTATTGTAGCTTTTTGGCAATTATTCATTCAGGCAAACAAAAGCTGCAGGTCTGGGGCAAAAAATGATAAGCAAGGATTATAAAAGGTGGCAAATGTACAATAGACCTACATTGCCCGAGCCTAATGACTATAGGATTTTGGAATGTCCTAGCTTCTGCCCAAGGGAGCCCTGTTGGTGTCATGGTTCATCAGCAGTTGGAAACCACCAGCCACTCTGCAGGAGAAAGATGGGGCTTTCGACCCTTGTCAGCAGCCACAGTCTCAGAAACTCCCGGGAACAGCTCTCCCCTGTTTTGCAGGGTCGCTAGGTGTTGGCCTCGACTAGATGACAGTGAGTAGGAGCTCTAGCCTTCCATTTTTAAAGACGTATGTTAGCTCCCTTAATCAGTAAGGACATGGTTTAATAATAAACAGAGTTCAATTCAACTACTTTTAGGTGAGCAGACCACAACCCTTTTCATTGTCAAAACTTTTTAGAGAGATCCATAGGGTTGCTGGATCTATCCTCAAGCCTGTTAATTTTTTTTAAATGCCTGAGGACAGATCTATAAACTGAGGTGGAGCTGTAAACTTATCTCTGACCACTAATTTTTCTGTGGGATTCTTAGAATCCAGATCAGTAGGTTTTAATCACTTGTAACTTTTTAAAGAAAGGGCTATTGGGTTCTTTTGAGAGCGTTGTTGATGACAGCTTGCTATCCCAATGTAGGCTACATTTTTTTTTCAGGCCAACTTTCCCAATTGCCCAGATTATTACAAAACATATTAGTTTTTCTTTTGGGTCTGAGGATTAACCTTGTGCCAGTTCTTAAGGATCCATCCTAGAGGTGTGTTTGGAGGTATTAGACCTTGAGTTTTCCATCTGAAAGTAAGCAGAGGAGACGATGGAGGAGGCCATGAGCATCCTCTTTTTCTCTCCCATGTTATACGCCTGTTTGGAGAGAGCGATCCCACTCTGACCCTGGGTTTCTAGAATTAACTAGTCCTTACTAGGTAACCCCTCCTACCTCAACTCTTTCTGGTGAGGCACGACTATTCCTATTTCCAGAGATCATTTCCAATATGCTAAACTTCAGCTCTGGTTAAATTCACTGAAGGAATCAGCGAGGAAGATGGCAGGGTCAAGGGCCTTCCTGTGCCTCTTGCAGTGCTTCTGGTATTTATAAAAGGTGCCATCTGAGTAAAGATGATCACTTGAGTGTTGGAAAAGGTTTATAAATCCCACAAAAAAACAAGACCTTGGCTCCATCTGTCCCAAAGCTGGCGGGGAAAAGTGGCCTGAGATATAATCTCACACCTCTTTCATAATTCTTTGCGGTTGCTTCCATTGTGTCAAATCTGATGTGAGGCAACACCATAGAGGCAGGTGGACCTGCAAATCCTCATGGGGGCAGAAAGCCTCATTTCCGCCCCCTAGGAGCAGCTGGTGTTGTTAAATTGCAGACCATTAGCATTTGACTTTCCCATGTTTAAAGACACAGGCACCCTATCCCTAAGAATACAGTCAGCTAAATTCCTTTGAAAACACTCAAATTCAATATTCTATCCTCCACTTCAGATTCACAATGTTCTTAATAAAGGACAAAAACAGGAAGGCATTTACACTTCAGAGCAAGCTCAAGAAACAATAATCTAGTTTTCAAGGTCAAGTTAGAAACGCTGAAGAAAGCCAGTCTCAGGGACACAAGGAAAATAGCTTTGTCCTAAGCAGACCTTATGGGAGAAAGATGAGGCTTTCTGTTCCCCCAGGGGAAGTTCCAGCCTGTCTTATAGGGTTCATACGAGTCAGAATTGACTGAAGGCAGTGAGGGAGTAAGAAACTAGACCTTATAGAGTTCTGCCGGGGGATTGCACATATACATCAACCAGGGAAAATCATAATAATCATAATAAACCGGATCTTCATAGACCTTTTAACCATCTCATATAAACCAACTCCTCACAGCACAGCAAAGCACACATATATAAACAGTTACTGGAATGCTGGGAATAAGATTGTATTTTTTGTTGCTGTCGTTTTTACTTTTTTTTACAAGTTTTTTTTTCTCCTTTGAGATTATGATGAAATGGCCACACTACAAGTAAAGTCAGAAGTAGGACAGAGAAGGCTGGTGTGGTCATCTGAGATCATTAAAAATGGCTGACCCCTGACAATATATACAAAAATATAAAAGGTAAATAAAAAACATAAGCATATTTCCTTTTAAAAAGTGCTTTTAAGAAAACAAGCAGTGCCTTAGAAGTTTTGGTTCTTTTTGCCTCCCCTGTTGCAAATTCATGGTGTGGTTTTGGTGTGTGTTGGGGGTGGGGGAGTGACCGTGTGTCATCTAGGGTGGCGCAGCCGCGTTTGGCAGACAGGACTCTACTCAAAGGTGACTTGGTTTAGGTTCAGAGACCGGAAGTGAAGGGTGGATAGGTCACAGTGGATTTGTTGCTGTTGTTCGTTAAATTGAACTTTTTATTTTGCTGTCTAGTCATCCTCCTCGGTGTTCTGTTTCTTCACCTTCAGCTGCCCCTTTGCCAGTAGCTGCCTCAGCCTCCTCATCTGCATCTCCTTCATCTTCCTCTCATTCACCTTCTCCTCTTCCTCCCCGTTTTCCTCTTCTTAGTCTACCTCCTCAGCCTCCTGTTCCCCATTTTCCTCGTTAGCATACGGGGCATCTCTTCCATGCTCTGCCTCTTCCATAATCTGCTTTTTCCCCTTTAAGTCCTTGTTGGTGACCTCGGAGCTGGGTCCCCTGTCGTGGGGGCACAGCAGTGAGCCGGATGCTGAGGATGACGAAGAAAGCATGCGTTTGGGGACTCTGGTGAGAGAGTTTCTTGAGTCCAGGGCCACAGAGGAGGCACTCAGAGAAGGTGGCTGCAGCTAGCAGGACCCTGGAGCAATACAAAGATGGCTTTTAAGAGCAGCCAGTGGAGGCTCCACCTTTTCTCTTTTGCCCTGTCTCATATATGTATAGATAAAAATCAACATAGAGAATCAACAAAGGATAACATACTTTCAAGCAACTTTTCAAATAATTGATTAGGCTACATTAAAAAAAATACAGCAGTCCTCTTCAAGCATATGAAAGCAGATGAAATAAACCTAGCATTTTCCTTCGACTCATCCAGAATCAATCATAGGTGACTCATTCTTAACCAAAAAACTCTCTCCTTTAAGCTAATACTTAAAACACTGAATCCTTAAAGAGAGATTAAATTGACTTCTGGGAAAAAATAAACACTTCATTGGTCCCAGAAAGGAGCCCTGGTGGCCCAGAAATTAAGTACTAGCTTGCTGACTGAAAGGTCGGCTGTTTGAATCCACCAGCTTCTCAGAAGGAGAATCATGTGGCGGTATGCTTTGGTTAAGATTTTCAACCTTGAAACCCCTATAGGGCAATTCCAACCTGTTCTATGGAGTTCCTATGAGTCAGAATCCATCAGTGACAATGATTGTTTGTGTTGTATATATCCCTGAGAGACATTGAGAAAGCCTCAGATCACATACACAGTCTATTTGGCAGTGGTAAAAATACAAGGAATAGCTATTAGTAAGCATGACAGTGCCCACTAAGGATGCACACCCTGCATTTGGATTCACACTTGATTATTTGTAAGGTTCTGTATCTTTACTGTAATTTGGATAATAGATATTGATGACACAAGAAATGCTGCTCTGTAAACGAAGAAATACTGAGTAAAAGAACTGATAAATGATTACCAAAGTCAGGCCTCCACAGATCAATTACATCACTGTTTTATAAACCAAATATATGATTGACAGAGAGTCTATATGACACTGGAAATAATCACACTTTGAGAAAAATACCCCACAGTTTAAATGCTTGCAGATCGGCTCCATAAATACATGTTGCACCTTTGATGCTCTTAACATGTCGAGTGAAAACACACAGGTACACACATAACCATTGAGTCTCCTTCCTTTATAATGTTTCTCATTCTAAGATGCAACTGTTTTGACTGACGAGGATTTTCTCTATGATACAAATTATCTGTCTTTCTACCTTATGGTTATTATTTATTTATGTATGTATTAGGTGCCATCGAGTGGGTTTCAAAGTTACAACAGAATGCAACACTGCCTGGTGCCTGAGGGATCTTCATAAGTGTTTGAACTCATTGTTTCCGCCACTGTCAAACCACCTTTTTGAAGGTCTTACATTTTTAGAAAAGCTTTGGGTACATTAAGATTATTCATTGAGAAAGAAAAGTCAGATTATTTTTCAGGAACCATAAACATTTGCCACATTTGGAGAAGGGAACAGATTCGTGTAAATAATCACTGTACAGCTTAGTAATGCTGAGAACTTTAGATCCTCCTTAAGGGAATATATTGAATGTTTCTTCTTCAGGAAAAGGTTATGGGGAGACACAGTGATTCTTATTTGAGGCTTGAAATTAAACTTTAAAAACAGCTCCATTTAAAATCAGTGAGGGCGCGAGTAGTCCATCCTTCACTGTATCTCAGTGTGTGCAATCATGTTGCATGTTGATAAATCTGTTGGTTTAACTGGTTTCTTTGACTGCTGGTCTTACAGAGGCATTGTGCTTCTTCTGTCTTTTAAGTCTCTGACCAGTAAGCATGTTACTTATGTTGACTGCACAAAGGAGATAAGAGGAGCCTAAGAAAGGTCCCCAGGTTCCTGCTTTGAGACCCACAGCTTGGTCTCAAATGGGAACTCGCTAAAATTGAGAATATTAAAGCCCAACCTCAAACCTATTATTATTTAACAGCGAGTCACCTCTGACTCATGGAGACCTCCTGTGCACACAGTAGAAGTCCTGCACAGGGTGGTAAGGCTGTCAGCTTTCAGGAGCAGATCACCAAGTCTAACTTCCTTTGCACTTCTGAATGGGTTAGAAAAGCTGCTTTTTGATCTATTCATTGAGGGCTTACCAACTTGCACCATGCAAGACACCTTACCCCTTACCTCATGAAGCAGCAGCAGCTATATATTAAGAAGATCTCAAAGTGATACAAATGCAAAAGTAAAGTCTGAGACGCGTTGCCCTAGAGCACTTTTGTGGCTGCTGTTACTCATTGTCGTTCAGTTGATTCTGACTCAGGAGGTCCTCAAGTGCGCTCACAGGGTTTTCAAGGCTGCTACCCCTGGAAAGCAGAGCACTAGGTCTGCCTTCCAAAGCACTCCTGGGTGGGCTTGGACTGCCAATCATTGAATAGTCAACTGCTTACCTATTTGCATCACTGCCAACATATCTGCTGAGCTTAGCTGGGAGAAAGATGGGATTGGATTAGAGCCTTATCCAGGCAAGATGGTAGGTAACCTCCAGAATCCCTTGCAATGCTCCATCTTCTCAGCCCCTGTGGTAAGAATCTGGCCAGATCCCAGAGAACCTTCACTAGACAATTCTCTCACTTTTGGCATGGGATTTTTGCTTTAATGTCTGGGATTTGGGATTGTCCCCTGGCCCACCTCTGTAAGTTTTAGTTAAAATGAAACTGTTTTCTTTGTGTCTGTGAGACTGGGTTTCTTCAATGCTTCTAAGTCTTGCCATTGAAAATTAGTTTTCTGTTTCCTTGAGATTGTTCTGAAGTTTATTGGATTTCTTGTTCTATTGCACTGTTTTGAAAATGCTGTGAGTCAGAGGTGGAGAAAAGAACAGTGATTTTGAGTATTTTAAAAGTGATTTAGATTACTGTATCCTGAGGCATAAGGAAAAGCAAGCTGCGGGTATGGTCTGTTTAATTTCTGGGAGGAAAAACAAACAAACATGACCTTGGCTCTTTACCCAAAATGGCCCCACCAGGATGCAACACATGGATCCACTATTACAAGATGATGACCACCAGGATGTAAAATGTGGATCTGCCATTACTAGATGGCCATCACCTGGAGACCATATGTGTCCCCCCTCCACTCACTCAAAACCTAACTCACTGCCACAGAGGAGATCCCGACGTACTGCAAGCCTGTGGGGCAGGGTAGACCTGTCCCTGTGAGTTTTGGAGACTATAACTCTTTACAACAGTAGAAAGCCCCCTCTCTCTCTCAAGGACTGTCTGTTGGTTTTGAACTGCTAACTTTGCAGTTAGCAGCCCAGCACATAACCACAGGGTAAATATGCCTCCATTTTGGAAATCCCTTCTTACAGAAACCCCCCTGACTGTTGTCAAGATTATTACAACTCATAGCCACCCTATAAGACAGGGTAGAAGGACCCTTTGGGGTTTTTGAGACTGTAACTCTATACCAGAGTAGAAAGCCTCATTTCCTCCCTGGAGCAGCTGATGGTCTCGAACTGCTGACCTTGCGATTAGCAGCCTTCCTCTAACAAACTGCTTTATATGCTTTTAAGAGGACAGTCTTTATAAAGAAAGTACTATTTTAAGTGGTATAATAAGGTCTTTTAATACAAAATGTTGATAAAAATATGATTTTTAACTGTGGTTGATAGACAAAGTTTTCTTTCTTTAGTGACTAAAATTTGAGTTTTTCACATGCACACATTTATAAATCCAACTGTTTTAATATTATAAGAAACACATAAAATTAAATATGCATGTATATTAACTTTAAGATCAAATATCTAAGTTATTTGCTGATGTTAAATTCAGTTAACAAATATTTGCTATAATTGGAAGTTAATGTATTATTTTTTTAAAGGTATATCTATATTTATGTCTGCTTAATAGTATGCTCATTTTTGTTTTCTTATAGAGTTGTTATAATAGCTATACAGCCAAAAACAATGAAATGTTTTAAAATTTTATAACACTTGACTGATTGGTGGATTTATTCATAAGATAGAATAAGGCTGGTGAATCTTACATCACAAGATGTTATATAATGATAATATTTTCTACAAAAATCATAGTGAGCTAAAACCGAACAACATTGCATTTTATGTTCTTTCCTTTTGTCTAACACTCTTTGGTTTTATATTGGTTTGTGAATTTCCCACTATAAGTATCTATCTATCTATCTATCTATCTATCTATCTATCATCTATCTATCTATCATCTATCTATTTATCTATCATATCCAAACTCACTGCCATCAAGTCATACTGACTCCTGGACTGTAGAAAACCTCATCTTTCTCCCAATGAGTGGCTGGTGGTTTCCAACTGCTGACCTTGCATTGCAGTTATCAGCCCAACTCATCACCATAAATCCACCAGGGCTCTCCTCTTTACTCCTTTCCTTTCTTTCTTTTGCCCTAGTCCTGCAGGTTATGTTTACCTTAGTGAATAAGTGTTCATTCACTGCCATTGAGCCAATGCTGACTCATACCAAACCCCTCCCGCCCACGGTGGGCTTCCAAGACTGTAACTCTCTACAGGAGTAGAAAGCCCTGTTTTCTCCTGAGGAGTGACTGGTGGTTTTGAACTGCATAATCTGCAGTTCTCAGTCCAATGAGTAATCACTACAACATTTGTGCTCCAGTGAATAAGTGTAAAAAGTTTAAATTTCTATATAGATATATAGATAAAATATATTAATATATTTTATAAATATATATTTTGTGTAACTTTTAAATTACATTTTAACTACAGCCTTATAAAGAGTTTGCTTTGTGGGCCCATTAAGACATTTAACAAAAAAATTTGTTCAAAACATGGGCTTGTATTGAACTTATAAAAAGGACTGCTATCCTAAATTGGGAGTCCACCAGACAAAATCAAGATTTCTAGAACTCAGAAAGTGATGGGGTTTGTGAATTACAGCAGATTCAAAAATTGTCAAAAATAGAAATTAACCAGTAAATAAATGAAATGTTTCTCTTTGTTCTTTTTGTGGGAATTGATGGCATTTAAGAATATCCTCTGTGTATTAACAACTACTTAGAAATGGGTTGTTATAAATTTGACCTATGTTCAGGTCTGATGCAAAGCTATTATCCCCAGAACGCTAAAGAATCTCTCCATTGGAGCCCTTATCTCTTTGAACATTAGCTAGGACCACTGATGGTTTAGCGGATTAAGTTTGGGGCTGCTAATCTTGAAATCAGCAGTTGAGGACCACCAGCTACTCTATGGGAGGAGGAGGAGATTTTCGGGCCCCATTAGGGTTTACACGTCTGCTGTGCCCTATAGTGTTGCCCAGAGTTGGAAATGACTTCGTGAGAATAGTCAGAAGCCATCATGAAAGAGATGTGGGATTATATCTAAGGGCATT
This sequence comes from Echinops telfairi, assembly GCF_000313985.2. Lineage (NCBI taxonomy): Eukaryota > Metazoa > Chordata > Mammalia > Afrosoricida > Tenrecidae > Echinops > Echinops telfairi. The sequence goes on from NW_022103942.1 coordinate 10,912,551, forward strand.
TTCTCCACCAGCTTTGGGAGAAAGTGAAGACATTTACTATTGGGGTGTTAGGAGAACTTTGCCTGCTTAACATTAACTCCCCTTGTTATAGATTAAAGCAGCCAAAATACTTCTTGAAATATTTAAAGCTGAAATGCCCACTGAGACAGAAACAAGGATATTGCCAAAGCCTTTAAATTCATTGTGTTTTGGCAATTTAGGTCTATCATACGTTTGTCATCTGTTATAATCCTTGCATATCTTCTTCTGCTTTAGACTTGCAGGTTATGTTTACATAAGTGAAGAAGTGAAAAAAATCTGAAATGCTGCAAAATTACTGGGTATAAAATCTAGGCACATCTTTCTCAGTTAAAGAAAGCCAAATTCCTGAATGGGTGGCCAAACTGACTAGGAGTCTGAGCCTGAAATTGAGGTGCCTTTTTGAATGAACTGGTCAGCCTCCCCTCTAGTGGGTGACTCATCTCAGAGTGCAATTTGTTTATCCACACATGTGCTACTTATTATCTCTTTGGATCTAAAATTGTGTCAGCTATCTGCTTAGTTGCCTTCTGGTGAAGACAAACAAGATGGTTTCCAGAGGAAAACCAGAACTGTCAGTCTAAAAAGCCTGCTATGGATGTTATCTTGAGCCCAGCTTTAAAAAACAAACAATTCACTGCCATCTAGTTCATGCTTACTCATAGCAACGCTATAGGACAAGATAGAACTGCCCCTGTGAGTTTCTGAGACTGTAACTCTTTACAGGTGTAGAAAGCCCCATCTTTCTCCCGTGAAGGGGCTGGTGGTTTGGAATTTCTGACCTTTCCATTAGAAGCCCAACGAGTAACCATTATAACACCAGGACTCCTTTGAGCCCACCTAAAGCCAAAATTAATTATCATTGTGCTACCTTCACCCGCTAATCAAGAGGAAGAAATGCATCAGTACCAGAAACCAGAAGGCAATTCTGCAGAAAACTATGGCCTGGAAATGGAGCTTTGAGTCCATCCTTTGCTTTGAATCAGTACAAAAGTCATCTTCAGTACTCTCTCTACACACACTGCTTACCACTAACCTACATATGTGGCCAGGACAAAGCCTAGAAAAATCAGGTGGAGAAAGTATGCTGAAAGAAAGACACACACACACACACACACACACACACACACACCAATTAGAAAGCTTGGTTTAAAAGTGTTCTCAGAGCTAGAACATGTAGGAAAAAAAGAGTTATCATTATTTGGCCTTTTATTTCAATCTGCTAGACCAACTAACACTTCCTAACAGTTATTATAATAAAATGTACATTAAGAATCTTTGACAATAATGTAAAAGGAGGGAGAATGGTTAATAACATATACAGATAGTCTTGTATTATTCTTAGACAGAAATAACATCGATGGGTATCAGCACATGATGTTGCATTCATTGTCAAAAGGGCATTTCAAAATCAATTTGAAGTATAATTCTGTCTGTAATTAGATTGTATCTATCAACTATCAACTATCAAGTTCCAATCAATGCACTATTAGTCAAAATTATGCACAAACCACAAAGCTAGTAATGAAGGAATTGAGGAATTTTACCAACATCTGCAGTCAGAAATTGATCAAATATATCAAGAACAGATTACAGCATTTGGCAGTAAGGACAGAAGAATTGATGAGCTATGGGAGGACATGAAGAACATCATTCATGAGGAATGCAGATCATTGAAAAGACAGGAAAGAAAGAAAAGACCAAACTGGGTGTTAGAAGAGACTCTAAAATTTGCTCATAATTGTAGAATCACTAAAGCAAATGGAAAAAAAATGATGCCATCCAAGAACTGAAAAGAAAATTTGAAAGGGCAGCTCTAGAAGACAAAGCCTAATACTGAAATGAAATGTATAAAGACTTACAGGAGTTAGAAAAAATTCAAGCCTACTGTTGCAATATTGAAAGTTTCTATGGGCAAAATATTGAATGATACAGGAAGGATCAAAAGAAGATAGAAAGAATATACACAATCACTGTACCCAAAGGAATCAGTCGACAGTCCACCATGTCAGGAGCAAGAAGCAATGGTGCTAAAGGAAGAAGTTCCAGCGGCACTGAAGGTTTTAGTCAAAAACACAGCTACAGACATTGATGGAATATGAATAGAAATGTTCCAACAATCTGATGAAGCATTAGAAACACTTTCTTGTCTATGCCAGGAAGTTTGGAAGACAGCTACTTGGCCAACTGCCTAGAAGAGATCCATGTTTGTACCCATTCCAAGAAAGGTGACCCAACAGGATGATCAAACTGTAGAACAATATCATTGATATCATATTCAAATAACATTTTGCTGATGATAACCCAATAACTATTGTAGCAATACACTGACAGGCAGCTGCCAGAGGTTCAGGCCGGATTAAGAAGAGGACATGGTAAAAGGGATATCATTGCTGATGTCACATGGGTCTTGACTCATAACAGAGAATCCCAGAAAGATGTTTACTTGGTTTTATTGACTATACCACGGCATTGGAGTGTGACGATAATAACAAACTATGCACAGCATTGAGAGGTCTGAGAATTCCAGAGCATTTCATTGTGTTCATGCAGAACTTCTACATAGACCAAGAGGCAGTTTTTCAAAATCTCTAAAGGTGTGCAACAGGGTTGTGTCCTTTCACCATACTGATTTAGTCTATATGCTGAGCAAATCATCAGAGAAACTGAAGAAGAATGTGGCATTAAGAATGGAGAAAGGCTTAGTAAAATCCTGAGATATGCGGATGACTGTATTAGTCTAGGCACTTTGGAGAAACAAATCCACAGCGACTCATGTATAAGAGAGAGTTTTATGTAAAGAAAAGGTGCATCACGAAAACATCCCAACCCAATGCTACCCAAGCCCACAAGTCCAACATTAACCCATTAACCCAATATCAGTCCACAAAGTCCTCCACCTCACAAAACAGAGGCAATGATGCCGACTGCAGGAGGAAAGGTGAGTCAGTGAATGAACAAGCACCTCAGCACTAGCAGGGGTCTCCACATGGCTGCTCCAGCACCCAGGGCTGCATCGGGATAGGTCCATGTAGCTTCTCCTTGGGGATGTCTTGTAGGAAGTCAATCTTGCAAGCTGAAGCAGGGAACTGCTAAGGCAGCTGCACCCGGGGCCAACCATCACAAAACAAGAGACCCGAGAACTAGAAAGGCGAGGCTTCACCACCCATTTATCCCTCCGCCTTTCAACCAGCCCCACATGTGACTATCGGCCAGGCTGGCACAATTAACTAACTCAATGACAGAACCTTACTTGCAGAAAATGAGGAGGACATGAAACTCTTGCTGATGAAAATCAAGGACTGTGGCTTTCAGTATGGATTAGAATTCAATACAAAGAAGACCAAAGTCTTGCAACTAGACGAATAGGTAACATCATTATAAATGGAGAAAAGTTTGAAGTTGTCAAGGATTTGGTCTTGCTTGATCCACAATCAATGCTCATGGAAGTAGCAGTCAAGAGATCAAAAGATGCGTTGCTTTGGGTAAATCTGTGCTCAGGACCTCTTTACAACATTGAAAAGCAAGAAGGTTAATTTGAGGACTAAGGTGGACCTGACTCCAGTCATAGTATTCTCAGTTGCCTTATATGCATGCGAAAGTTGAACATTGAATAAGGATGACTGAAGAATAATTGATATATTTAAATTACGGTGCTGGTGAAGAATATTGAAAGTACCACGGACTACTAGAAATACAAAGAGATCTGTATTGGAAGAAGTAAAGTCAGAGAGCTCCTGCGAGGCAAGATGGCAAGACTTCATCGTATGTACTTTGGACATGTTGTCAGGAGAGGCCAGTCCCCAGAGAAGGACTTCAAGCTTGATAAAGTGGAGCAGTGGTGAGAAGAGAAAGGCCCTCCACGAGATGGGTTGGCATAGTGGCTTCAAGAATGGGATCAGGCATAGGAATAATTATGAGGATGGCACAGGACTGGGCAGTGTTTCGTTCTATTGTGCATTGGGTCACTATGAGCCAGAACCAGCTCTATAGCACCAAACAACAACAGTCCATTTCTCACTCCTCTTTTATTTTGTCTCATTATGACTGAGAGTTCCCCCCTAGAACAACCTGTGGTGTGACTCTTGTGGAATTTTCTGAAATAAACTCAGTCAATTCTGAAGAAATCTTGACTGCAGATCACAGACAGCTTTTTGCCTGTGAATGACTCACAGCCCTGAGTCAAGCATATCTACTGTAAAGAGCTTCCTTCCTTCATGTAGAGTAAATTAAGAGACATCGCTACTCATACAAGCAGGGTGATGATACTCTCTGTCTTATATAATTAAAAAGAAGCTACAGAATTGGAAACTTCTGCCCCTAATCCCATAAAGAACTATGCATATGAAATCTCTCTGTGGGGAGAGCGGGGCAGGATGAGACATAGCAAAGGAAGGAAGGTCTAGAATTTGACAGAATGTGCATGGTGTCCATGACACCATCTTGGGAATACGTTTCCCAGAAACTCTGGCTACCTCACTGGAAGTTCTGAGAATGTTGTAGGAGTGGTTGGGCTGGGGGCTTTTTAAAAGCTCTGATGTGCAGGAGACGGGTGAAGAGTAGCTGCAAGGGCCAGAAATACTGAGGCTGGCCATGTTTGCTAGTAAATTTTCCTTCCTCCTAGGAATTTTTAAATAAAATTCTCTTCCAATGCCCTATATCTTCCAAAAGTAAAATTTCTCTTGGTAAGACAAGAACCTAATTCAATTCTGGTAATAATCACAAAGGAATCCTCCATTATATTCTCCTTGTGTGTTAGTCTGGGTAGAAACGCATATGTATATAAGAAAGAGTTTTATATAAAAGGTAAGTGTACATTAAGAAAGCATCCCAACCCAGTCCAGTCCAAGCCCATAAGTCCAACATTAGCCCATATGCCCGACACTGATCTACAACGTCCTCCTCAAACTTGCAAAACACACACAATGACACCGACTGCAGGAGGAAAGCCGAGTCAGTGAATGTGTAAGCATCTCAGCATTGGCAGGGGACTCCATGTGGCTTCTCCAGCACCCAGGGCTGCATCAGGATACATCCATATGACTTCTCCTCAGGGATGTCTCTCAAGAAGTGAGCCTTGCCAACTAACAGAAGAACTAGCTAAGGCAGCCGCACACTGGTCTGACCATCAGAGAACAAGAGACCAGAGAACAAGAAAGGTGAGGCTCACCAAGCCATTTATCTCACTGCCTTTCAATTAATCCCACATGTCTTTATCTGCCCGATTGGCACAATAAACCTTAACTATCACACCTTGGTGATTCTTCTATTTAGAAAGAGATGCAGCTTGCCATCACCAACCCATTTTCAGATAAAGATTAAAGTAATATATTAAAATTATATTACTCTATTTCATATATTATGTATATAATCCTTTCTTTTATTATCTGAAATCATCCACTTTCAGGTAAAGAAATTAGGATTATTGTTGCATGATCTTTTCATTCACAGTTTCCCAGGAGCTTCTATGTCAAGTTGTCATTCTACAGACCTCTGATAGTAAATTTTTTACTCACATGTTATTAACTAAGTCAGTCATTGGTGACAGTTAAATCCTTTGATCCATTTTTCCAAAAGGGATCAAGAATTTTCACTATTTTCATACTCTTTTCTGGTTCTTCATGTGACCAATAATCACTGTTGTGAACTGGCAATCTGGGGTTATGGGGGTTCCTTTCAGCGCTCTGCAGCTTAGGTCCTATAAGAACAGCTGCCTGCCACATCTGTTTGTGCCACCCAGGAACTCCATATCCTTAGAACCCCATAACTTGCCTCTCTAGTTTCTTCTTATCCTTTTTATTCATTTCCTTTGGGTGCTTAGAATCTATCTCAAGTTTTTCTCCTATATCCCTGATTTCCATTTCATAGTGTAACAATATCTCTAATTCTGCCTATCAAGCCTGAGTAAATATTAGAAATGATTGAAACAGTTTCTGGTACACTTTGGGTATTTGAAGATTGTAATTGCGCTACCTCCAACAATTGCAAACAAATTCAACTGAGTTGTAGCCTCAAAGGAAAATCTCTGGTGCACAGGGCGTTATTAACTCCCTTGGCCAAGGGTCCTGGCTTTAGCATGCCTATGCATGTCTCCTAGCTTACCCTCCCTACATCAACCCAATGAACCCCACAACTCCACTCTCATGCTGGCAAGGTGACCGAAGCTCAGGCTAGGTTCAGCATGACAGCTTATCCAGCACAATCTGTGTTGTTGGCAAACACCAACACTCCCCCAGCACTGGAGTAGCTATGAAAGACAGTGGAGAAGCTGTGAAAAACTCCAGTGAGCCTGGCCAGGTGCTCAACCCCCAGCCTACCAGCCTATGCCACACATGTTCAGATGCCCGGGGGTCAGTCATGCCCAGGCTGAGGAGCTGCACCTGGATATATTTGTCTCTGTAATTAATTCAACTTTGAGCTATTATACCATCAATAATTTACTGCCCCTAATATATATTATAAGGACTTCGGTTGCATAATGGTTATGCAAAACCGATTGCTTTTGGTCTACATATTATTATAAATGCACTTTTTGTAGCCCCTTTACACATTTTGTCAAACACACCACTGTACCCTACATGTGAAAACATACCCCATTGCAACCTGTAACCGGTATATTTTCTTGAAAATGGAAATATCTGTGCTACAAGATTACTGCTCAGTCTTTTCATATCTAGTAATTGTATGGAACTTTGATTTGGAATGTACTAGGGTAAGTACAAAATACTGCTACTAATATATCAATTTATACATGCACAGGTTGAGCAGAAACAAAACCTGTTTAAACACACCTCTGTGGCCAGTGGATGGTCACAGATAAGTTGTTGCAGTAATAAACATGTCTTAGTTTCCTGGGATAGGTAGGATTTTATGTTAACTTGACCAGACCGGGCCAAGATTCTTAGTGGTCTGGCCTTTGAGACTCATACTCTCCCCAGGATGTCTTCTCCCTGGGGGAGTGGCCTGCTCCCAATGTAAGTGGACAATAGAAAAGTTTGCTTGCTTTTGCTGGGTCTGGAACTTACATCTGACTCATTATCAGACCTCTGATAGTTTGGACTTGTGTCAGCTGTATTGCTGGCTAATCCTAAGAATCAGCAGCAGCCTGCCACCTTACCTGCCAACCTTGGAATCATTCACATCTACAGCCAGAACCCTGCCATCTGACCTGCCTGCCTCTTTCATAT